>NW_022589714.1:22785226-23046159 GCF_004348235.1 Phoca vitulina
AAAAAAAAAAAAAAAAAAAAAAAAAGATTCTCTCTCCCTCTGCCCTTCCCCATCTCTCACAAGCACTCTCTCCCTCTCTTTCTCTCAAAAAAAAAAAAAAAAAAAAAAGGAATCAATGAAATAAAGACAACCACCTACAAAATGGGAGAATATGTTTGCAAACCCTATACTGATAAGGTGTCTATATCCAAAAATATATAAGGAACTCCTTTAACTCAAAAGCTGATAAAAATAATAATAAGCCCAATTTAAAAATGAGAAAAAGTCTTGAATGGATATTTTTCCAAAGAAGACCTACAAATGGCTAACAAGTATATGAAAATGTGTTCAACATCACTAATCATCAGGGAAATGCATACCAAAACAATGAGATATCATGTCACACTTGTTAGAATGGCTATTACCAAAAGAACAGAAAATAAATATTGGAGAGCATTTGAAGACATTGGAACTCTTGGACACTGTTGAGAATGTAACATGGTGCAGCTGTTATGGGGCCATTGAGGATCCTAAAAAATTCAAAATAAACCTATCAAATGATTCAGTAATCCCACTTCTCAGTATATACATCCAAAAGAATTGAGATCAGGATCCCAAGACGATATCTTCTCTCCAATGTTCATTGCATAATTATTCACAATAACCAAGATATGGAAACAACATACATGAATTGATGGATAAATAGATAAAGAAAATATAATAAATGCATCCAATAGAATATTATTCAGCCTTTAAAAAGAAGGAAATCCTGCCATTTACAACATGAATAAACCATTGTACTAAGTAAAATAAGCCAGTCACAGAATGACAAATGCTGCATGAATTGAATCCACTTAAATGAGATATCTAAAATAGTCAAACTCCTAGAAACACAGTGTAGAATGGTAATTTCCAAAGACAGGAGGGAAAGGGAAATGGAGAGGTTTATTTTTCCCCCCCAAAGGCTATAAAATTTCAATTATGCAAGATATGAATAAGTTCTAGTGACCTACTGTAAAACATAGTGTCTATAGTTAATAACACTGAAGTGTACAATTAAAATTGTGTTAAGATAGCACACTTAAAGTGTTTTAAATTACGTCTCATGGTAAGGGTTCACAATTTTTTTTTTTTTTTTTTTTTTTAAGTAGGGAACAATCCATACTTTAATCACTGCTCTGCTGGCAGTTCAATTAACAAAAACACTGAAAGCGTTCATTGGATTCTGCAGTATGATGATTATTAGTGATCTTGTCCACAACTTGGAATGTTTGGCCAGGGGGGTGGGGAGGGAAGCCAGATTTAGCAGCTGTGGGTGTAGAAAATTCTTTCAAGAACTTTGAACAGTACAAGTTAAAGCAGTAATTTGAGGGAGGTACAAGAAAAAGGTAATATGACTCTGGTTAAATGCAGGAGATACACATGGACCCTTGGCTCTGACACAGGTTTACACATTTATAGATGTGTCAATTTAAGCAAATTACTCAACATCCCTATACTTCCTTTTCCTCACCTATAGTGGGAATAATAATACTACCCGATAGAGGGGCAGTTTAAGGCAGCTATTCATGTAAAGCTAGTAGGACTCTGCCTAGCTAGGTAAACACAAAGTGTTACTATAAAACATCAACTAATATTGTCATTACAATCATTAAAAATGTCCTTTCCCTCTGCCTATCAAGTATTACTTTCCTCATTTATTTTCCAGGGTATTTTTGTTAGCTTCAAATTATTTTTATTTTCTGGGAATCCATTCTAAGTAAGAAAGAAATTTTTCCCCTGGTATTTCTCCATTGACAATGCAGATTTTTCTCTTTGCTTTACCTTACTGTGTATTCCAGTTCTTGTGCCATCTTTTCAGGTTGTAAACTGGAGTATCCCTGATACCAAAGTAAATGAGCAGATTGGAAGTGAGTCTGGGACCAGAGAAGTGAGCATTCTAGAAGGGTATTTTATCACTTGCTATTTCTCTTTATGGATAGTGGAGCCACGTGGTAGGGGTCAGGTTTCAGTATTTAGCTTTCTCTTGACTATTCACAACTCCATTTCCGTGACCACTGAAAAATGCGTTGAGTAATCCTGCCTCACTGGGTTTCTTTCTTTTAACTTTCCGTATCTGGTGGAAGAATCCTGGAGGCTGGCAGGATAAGCTGTTTTCCAATGCTGTTGAACTCCAGTGGCTATTAAAAGGGGATTCCGAGTAGTATGTCTGGTTGCACACCGTGTTCCTGCCCCAAGTAATTTCTCTTCCAATTAATTGTTGTCAGAAGTCTTGTGCCAGAACATCTTTTATTTATAGCCCACAATTCCATCTTGCAGCCTCAGGAGGAGGATTTATTAGCAATGATGCACGGTGTCGCTTTTATCTATTTGACAGGTTTTGGTATCTTTAGAGCAAGTTGATCCAACTTTTTTTGTATTTAAAATTTATAAGATTTATTATATTTAAAGGAGATTATTCAGTGATTCTGGGTTCTCAATAATTATGCAGGATTTTCTACATTGTATATAATTTTTTTCATTTTATTGCAGACATGGAAGCATAGGTGGGTCTATGAGGTAGTCATTACACTATCTTATTTCTTAATAGTTTTAGAGGGAGAGTAGTGAGAGAGGAGCATAAATTTGGCATAAATTCCAGCTCTACCTATGACATTAGGTAGTTACTTAATCTCAGTGTTCCTAAAAAAATGAGTTTAATGACAGTGACTACTTTATAGAAAAGATATGAGATTTAAGAATTAATATATGTAAAAATGTGTGGCAGTGGCTGGTACACTATGAAAATGTTTAATGTAGTTATTAAATTTAATGGAGATTTAGTGTTCTATCATGTCAACATATTTATTTAACCATTCTACTATTTGCAAGTTTATTTTTAAAAGTTTGCTATTATATAACACTATAATATAAATACAAATCTCAGGGTGTATCACCAATTATTTTTGGAGTAAAATTTAGAATAAATTCTTAGACATAAAATTATTGCATCAAAAGTATAAACATTTTTTGGGGGGCGCCTGGGTGGCTCAGTTGGTTGAGCGACTGCCTTTGGCTCAGGTCATGATCCGGGAGTCCTGGGATCGAGCCCCACATCGGGCTCCCGGCTCGGCGGGGAGCCTGCTTCTCCCTCTGACCCTCCCCCCTCTCATGCTGTTTCTCTCTCGCTCGCTCTCTAATAAATAAATAAATAAAATCTTTAAAAAAAAAAAAGTATAAACATTTTTTTAAGATTCTTGAAATATGCATACTAAGAAATTTCCTTCAAGACTTGGCGAGCAAGTTTATAATTCTATTGGTATATAAAAGAAGTTGTTATACACCATCTTCATCAACAGTGGATAATATCATTACAAAAATTAAAATAAATTTGCTAACTAGATGAGTACAAATTCTCATTTGATATACATATTATTCTTTTAATTGGTGATGTTATTACCAATAAAATGAAAAATCACTTTATTTTTGTTTTCTGATCATAAAATGTATTATGCATGTTTTGTGTTAATTATGTATCCTGCTCTCAATACAGTCTACTTAAATGGAAACATACCTAAATAGAAATATATAATTTGGAATCTCCTGTTTTCATTCACTACTATTTCAAAAATAATATCCTGAATATAATAAACCATATATTATAGCTCCATGCTATTAAAAATGTTTCAAATCTGAATGAATTTCCTCTATAATAAAATTTATGAGTTAATCATGAGTGGTTTACGTCCAGCATTGAACAGGATACTACTATTCAATTATGTGGTCTCTTTTATTATCACATGTTTCTAATTGTTGAGTGTATTTTATGCTGACTCAAATGTGCTGCCTATCCTAATGAGTAATTCTAGTTCAACCCCTGTAATTAAATAGAACAATTATATTTCTCAAGTATGTATCTATTTTTATACTTAAAACACAGTTATAAAATGCCCCCTTAATCTTTTACTTTCAATGTTAAAAATTTTTAGTCCTTTAAATTTCCTTTTTTTTTTCTTTTTTTTTTTTTGAGGTGCAGGTAACTTTATTTTTTTTATTATGTTCAGTTAACACTGTATAGTACATCAATATTATATGATTTTCTAAAATTTTAGAATTCTGAGTACACCATATTTATATGCTTAATCTTTGTATGACTAGTAAAGGGTCTCTTAGCCACTGCTCGTTGTTCAAAATTCTTATGAAAGAAAGAAATCACATGAGGAGAAATTGAAACAAATAAAATTTGGTTTAGACCTTTGGAAATTTTTTCTACCTCTAAAACATAGGTTAATAGTGAAGCTAATCTGTTATAAGGCAGAAAAATTCTGCTGAACAACTTTAGAAAAACAAAAAATTAAATTACCTACTCAGTCTCTTTGCTTTCATGCTTCTATTGATTCTTGGCATCCTTTAATTATGAGTAAACTACTGCTATCATTTTAATGTGCTCCCAAAAGATAAAACAAGTGCCTATAGAAGATACAATTTTGAACAAGAAACCATATTTCAAAAATTTAGTTGTTTTACCTATGTACATTTGCTAACTTTATTTAAAATTTACTATGTATGTTGTCCTCTCTGATTAGAGAGAATGTATATAAACCTTGTAATCCAAGGTTTTTAAAATGTAACTTTTTAAGTCATTATTCATATACAAAATAAATGTTTTCTTATCCTTTTGAAAGAGTAACTAATCTCAGTATTCAACATTACCTTTGTAATCAAATATATATTTATATACAACTAAAAGCTGTGCAACTGACTAAGACAGTTGGTCAAAGGAGAGCTTTGCAACTGAATTACACATTTAATCACATTAGCCATTCAATTTTTATTGGTTATAAATGTCTGGAATAAAATTCTCAGACACAGAGACATCGAAGAAGAACAACCTCTAACTTTATGGTTTACCTCCTTGGCATGAATTTCATTTGAGCAGAAAATGTAGAGTGATAGTTTATATCCATTTTAAGTTGGAAAGGCAAAGAAGGTTTTCTTGCCCCTTATTAATAATAGCTTCTCCGTGTGATGGTAGTTAAAGATATAATTTTTCTGCCATCTTCAGATAGAGGAGAGAGATCCATTGCCCATATACACCCAAATTAATATTTAACACATCATCTGAACACTAGAGTATTTGAATATATTTGTGAAACAAAATTCCAAAGCATTTATAAACTTAACATAATTGTCTCAAAACTTCTCCTCTAAAAAATGTAACTGTGTCTTGATTAAGAAAAAGAGATGGATTGATGAAATGTAAAACAGAGACTTTTTATTAAACATAGAAAACATATCATTTTTCAAGTATAAGAAGCTGACAGCACTTATTTAATATTGTATATTAGAAACATGTTTTGGTGGCCCAGAGTGAATGAAAAGAACATGGTAAGGAAAGTATTGGTTCTGAAAGCAGAGGGTGAAGAACATAGAAGTATTTATTTTCTATGAAAGTGTTTTTTGTGAAAAGTAAAACTGGGATAAAGAAAATAATGAGATAACTCACAGACCACCAGAAAAGTCTTAAGAGCAAGGTTAGACCAGGAAAAGAAAGAAGGAAGGGGGCGCCTGGGTGGCTCAGTCGTTAAGCGCCTGCCTTCGGCTCAGGTCATGATCCCAGGGTCCTGGGATCGAGCCCCACATCGGGCTCCCTGCTCTGCGGGAAGCCTGCTTCTCCCTCTCCCACCCCCCCCCCCCCCCGCTTGTGTTCTCTCTCTTGCTGTGTCTCTCTCTGTCAAATAAATAAAATCTTTAAAAAAAAAAAAAAAAAAGAAAGAAGGAAAATAGAAATAAAATTGCTGAGGGGGCAGAATGAAAAGAGGGCAATGGATTTTTAATTTCTGGCCATTTAGTGAAAGGAATGGTATACTCCACCAGGTAAGAGGCAAGTAAAAATTTCATATATAGAAAAGCCTTTGCAGTCTTTGGCTGAGTTTGCAAGGCAGACAGCTACCAGGATGAAAGTTTCATTCTAAATTCACTACATATTAGGAATATAGAAGGAAGGGGGTTCCTAAGAAATCTGGGGTTAAATTTGCCTTTGAAATAGGGAGAACTAAAGACAAGAAGGATATGAACCTAAAGGAAAAAGTTAAAACCATGCAGAAAATTGAGAAATTGATGAGATTTGTTAATTTATTCAATAGACATGATACAAAAATTCTAGGGGATAAAATAAACCCTAAGGAATACCACAGAGTGTAGATATTAGAAACTTAGACAGAGGAAGAAAATATAGAGAGAAGTTTCTAAGGAAAGTATTATGGAGAGTATCCTCTAAATGTAATAATTGTGGTTGGGGGATAGGGATACTTTCTGTTTTGTGGCTTGGCTGGAGTTGGGGCTGGGATGAATGTAACAATGAGTCAGTCAGGTGACTATAGGACGGAGGAAAGTATATTTTTGAAAAGAATAGCAAAAGTCAGTGGTTTATAACTTGTGATCTTGAATCAACAGCATCAGTATCACCTGGGAACTTACTGGAAATGAAAATTCTCAATTTTGGTACCAAATGCAGACCTACTGAATCACAAGCTTTGGAAACAAGGTCCAGGAATCTGTTTTAACAAGCCCTCCAGTGATTCTGAGGTTGGCTAACATTTGATTACCAATGACACAAGCAAACACCTAGAAACAAGGAAGAACATCTTCCTGTCATATTTAATACAAGTTATTTTTTAACCTTTTGATTTTGTGCATGGCTTTAACTATTTTTAAATGCAACTATTACATTTTAACTATTTTAACTGTATTTTAAAATTGCATTTAATTTTTGGATGCAAGTTTCTCACAAAATAAAATTCCACATAACTATGACATAAAGAAATAAAACATTGTCTGCATCCCAGGAGGTTTCTTCATATGCTTTCCAAGTAACTATCTCCTACTCTCAACTCCCAAAGATAAAGATTGTCCTGAACTTTTACAATTTACTTTTGTTTCCTTCACTTGATTTTTATATGAATAGGATTTTATGGTATGTTCTCTATTATGTCTAGCCTTTTTTATTCATGTTATATTTGTGAGAGTTTTAACGTTAGCTAAACACATAGCTGTGTGCTTTTTGATTGTATGAACATATCAAAATTACATACCTATTCTAATGATGGACATCATTTTGGCAATTTTCAGCTTGAGGCTATTATGAATAATGCTACTACTATAAACTTTCTTGCCCTTGTCTCTTGTTTGCTTTTTGTAAGGATACACACACACACACACACACAAACACACACACACACACACACGCATAGGAGATATATACATACATGCATTATATGCATATATATATGTATACATATGAAATATATATACTTTCTAGTCATAGTTTCTGGTGGACTTTCTGGTCATGGTTTATGTATGTATCTGTTAAATGTTAATAAATAATAATGCATTGTTTCCAAAGGGGTTGTGCTAACTTACAGTCCTATCAGCAGTGTATGAAACTTCTCTTTGCTCTACATGCACACATCCCCTGTGTGTCAGCGATTTTTAGTACAGTCACTCTGGCAAGTATGTAGCAGCATTTATTTTGGTTTAAATTTCTATGTTTACTAATAATATTGAATACTTTTAGTTTTTAAAGGACATTTGATATCTTCTTTTGTGAAAGGTCTATTTAAGTCTTTTGTCCTTTTTTATCCTATTCACTGGCTTTATGTGTACATATATATAGATACAGACATCTACATATATACACATATACACCACATATATGCACATATACTTATGTGTATACATACGCATGCATATGTATATACACACATACATACACTTGCATGTATATACATACACATATACACATATGTATATACATACACATATGCATGCATATACATGTATACATACACATACATATGTATACACATGTATATACACATACATATATAGATACATATATGTATATATAGTGTTTGTGCAAAATATATACATTTATATCATATACATATACATTATATATTATTAACATATTTTTTATTTATTTGTTAGGAGCTCCTAATATGCTGTGTCTTTACTAGTTATGGGTGTTAAAAACATTTTGTCCCATTCTCTTACTTGGTTTTCACTCTCTAAATGTAGTCTTTGAATAAACAGATGTTCTTATTTTTCATGAAATTTTAATGATTTCTGTCATGTTTCAGAAATCATACTTTTCTAGAATTTTTATTGTCTTATCTGTCACATTTAAATACATAATCTAACTGGATTGATGACTATTTTTGTAAGATGAGATGAGAGTTAGGAGTCTTTTGTTGTTGATTTGGTATGGATAAATAGTAAATTCAGCAAAATTTATTGAAATGAAGATTCTTAAAACTCTTTAATTTCATTATCCTTCAGATTTGTAGGCTGTTATTTCTATTGATGTGAGATTATATTCGTAGATTTTCTAAAAATTTCCAATCTGAGAATGGACCTAACTTGATGTGGTTATTACTACTTTTCAATATCACTGAAATTTAATTGCTCACATTTCACTTAAGATTCTTCCACTCTTGTTATGGTTAGTAAGGTATTTGCTATCAAGCTTAGAAAAGCTTTGTGAAACAAGATTGGAAGACTTACTTTTTTCCTTTACTCTAGAAATGTACTATTCAGTACAGAGCCATTAGCCACTTATGGCTTCGAGCACTTGGAATTTGGCTTTCAAATTGCGAAGTGCCGGAAGTGAAAAATACCACTTTCCCACCAAAAAATTCAGTATGAAAAAAGTAAAATACAACAGTAATAATGTTTTATATTGACGTTAAAATAATTTTATTTGAGATCTATTAGGGTCAATTAAATGTATACTTAAAATTAATTTTACTTGCTTCCTTTATTTTTTTAAGGTAGTTCTAGAAAATCTCAAAATGCATGTGACATTTTATTTCTGTTGAATAGGGCAGTTCTACAACATAATGCATGAAATTTTATAACTTTCACAGATTTTGAAGATTCAGAAAATCCAGGCTCAGTGTCCTTTTGGAGGAGAGTTCTCTGATTATTTTCTTTACAAGTTATATTTTATATTATTGATATATTAACTATTACATACTTATTTATGTTAATTTTGGTATATGTTTTTCACTTTTCAGTTTTTACTAGCATAGAATTCTTAACTATTTTATTATATTTTATTTTATTTTTTATTTTTTTTAAAGATTTTATTTATTTATTTGACAGAGAGAGACACAGTGAGAGAGGGGACACAAGCAGGGAGAGTGGGAGAGGGAGAAGCAGGCCTCCCTCCGAGCAGGGAGCCCGATGCGGGGCTCGATCCCAGGATCCTGGGATCATGACCAGAGCGGAAGGCAGATGCTTAACATCTGAGCCACTCAGGTGCCCCTATTTTATTATATTTTAATCTCCTTGATAATAATTATCAAAAGATTGACATTATATTTTTAAACACATCTCATATTTTATTAATCCATGAATTGTACATCTCTACCCAATTTTCCTTCTAGCAGTATCTCTGCTCCAGAGAAGGGTGGGTTCCCTATTTTGCAACTCTTCTTTTGAAATACTGACACTTTTCATGTGTGTCTTATGAATTGTTTTTTCAATTTCATGAAGAAACATGTTTGTCTGATATTGGATATGAAGTACTTTCAGCCAGAGATTAGACAGATCCCTGTTCAAATCTTTAAGGCTTTGATTAAACATGAAAATGAAATTAGATTTATAGAGGCTTTACTCGCCTATCTAATTGGAGATATAGTAATTGTAACCTTAAGACAGATACTTTTAGTACTGATAGCAGATCATCTTTTCATTTCTTTTGTTAATATCAATTGTTGCTGTTGCTCAAAAAAAGTTTCTAATTGGAAATGCAGTTTCTCTATTACAAAAACTTTCATTTATTAAGTGAAAACTTTGGAAGGTGACTAGTACTTAGTGTCATGTATCCCAACCTAAAATTGCACACTGGGATATGTAATCTATGATCCTTTTTTCAATACATGCCTAGAGTCTAATTTGGATTTCACCACACCCGTCCCATACTCTAGCTCAATGTTCTAGGAACCTTCTTGATTTCAGCTTTCTGTTGCTTAGAGTTTGAGGATGTGAATGGATTTATTTTAGGAGCCACACCTATTTGCTTCTGTGTGCTTTTGTGTTTTTTGTTGTTATTGTTGTTGTTCTATGCATGATTCATATGTCTTTGGGTACTTCTCTAAATGCAGTCTTGTATTTTGTGCTTCCTTCAGACATTCCTCAAAGTTTCCTATTAATAATATAAGGATAATGTATGCCTTGAACTGTATCTTTCATGTGCCTAATTATCTCACCCACAATGGACATTTTAGTCAACTTGGGCCACTATCACAAAAATACCATAGACTGGGTGGCTACAAACAACAGAAATTCATTTCTTACAGTTCTGGAGGCTGGAAGTCCAAGATCAGGGTGTTACCGTGGTCAGATTCCAGTGAAGGCTGTCTTCCAGGATGCATACTGCCAACTTCTCATTGCATCCTCGCATGACTGAGAGCAGAGAGGAAAAGCAGCTTCCTCATGACTTTTATAAGGACCTTAATCCCATTCATGAGGGTTCTAGCCTTATGACCTCATCTAATCCTAAATTTTAATTACTTCCCAAAGGCCCCACCTCCTAATACAATCACATCAGGGGTAGGGTTTCAACATATGAATTTGGGGGAGACGCAAACATTTGTTCTATAACAATGGGTAATGACAGTGTCTATCTCACAAAACTGCTTAGGTTAATACTAATAAAGTGCTTTAAAAACTAAAAGTAAAATAGTCATTTTCATGCATTTACATATAGTCTACAGCTGCTTTCATGATACAATAGCAGAGTTCAAGAGACCCTAAGGCCCACAAGATCTAAAATAATTACCATCTGGCTCTTTAGAGGAAAAAAAAAAAAAACACAGATCTTTGCTGTAAAGGAAAATACTAGGTATTCATCTCTTTGTAATAGGGTATAGGCTCAAGCCCGCTAATTTGAGTGGAAGAGCAGAGTAGTGAGAGCCACACATTAGGAACTTAACAAAGTTGATATTTTTAACTGTTAAAATCTCACACCATGCATGATTGAAACTGAATAACATGAGAATAAGAGTACTTAACTGGTGTTTGTTGAAATGTTTTTATTTATCAGAAATACCTAAACATAAACCTTTTGTACAATTACTTTTAGCATAAATGAATGTTAAGCATTTGCATTAAATATTCTTATTTTGAATCAATTATTCATCTTGACAAAGTCTTAAAACTATAATCAAACATGAGTCAACAAGTTAGCTATTTTTCTCTCGTTTTCTTGTGTTTGCTGCTTATTTTACTTTTCTAGTCCTTGAAAAGTGCTCCTAGCAACCATTTCTTTCTCTTCCCATAGGAATGAAAGGCAAATTGCTCTTCCATTGGGCGATGCCTTTGTGGGGCCTATCCTTCATGTACAATAGCTTCATTCTTACATGAAAGTAGACCGAAATGAATTTACGTGAATAAAATGTCCAACTAACTGCACTGCATTATTTTACACAGAATTGCTTTGGAAATTTTTGACATTTCATTAGAGGATTGACCAAAAGAACTTATTGAAATCATAATAAAATAAGATGATCTGCCATTCATTGTGATTTTTTTTATGAATATATGCATGTTGTTAGGATAGCAGAGCTAGTTTGTTTTATAGAAGCCCCATTATAATTTCCGTTAAAGTTACTTAGCTGATTTAATAGAATTTCTGCTTAAGTATTTTAGTTTAAAGTATTTGGGTTATGTGTGTATGGTTGTGTGTTCCTTTTATTTATTTTTTGATATAAAATGATAATTATCGATGCCTGAAATTTTTGTTTAATATTGCATTCTCTCAATATTCTTGACAACCTGTCATACCTATCTTTTCTCCTCAAACCTCCACCCCTTTGATTATACACCATCAAGGTCTTCCTTTCGCTTCAATAAAAATTAGAAGCAATCAGAAAAAGACTTTCAGGCTCTGCCTGCACACCCCTATCAACTTAATTCTTTGCCTGTCTAACTCAGTCTCTCTTTGTACATTGGTGTCTTCCACCTGTAGCTAATCCCTCTACCTGTGAATAGGATCCCATGTGTCTCTCTACCCTATTCAAATACGTTAGTCCAGAAACCATCCTCTTTCTTGTCTCAATTATCAATCTTCCTTCCCTAAACAGTTCAACCCATCTTTTCACAAACATGCTTTGACAGACTCCAAAGACCTCCTTAGTTGCTACTTCATATCACTGTTCTTCATAAAATAAAACTTAAGGAAGATATTTAGAATAGTGCTTCATAAATTTTACTTTAGATCTTAATCATTTGGAAATTTTGGTAAAATCAGGTATTCCTTCAGTGAAGTCTGGTATTCTGCATTTATAAAGAGATTTCAGGTGAAATTCTGATGCTACCAGGTCAGAGATTACTACACTTTGAATAGGCAGGGGTTATATACATCCTTCTCATTCTCTCTTGAACCCATGCAAGCGTTTATCCTCACTACTATACAGAAACATCACTACCAATGGCTGTTTAAAACACCATTGCTAAACCTAATTGCTAATTAATTCAGTTTAATTCTTCATCTTATTTTAGCTGTTAGCAGCATTTGACATATGTCGTATTTTTGACATATTTCTTCACTCAACTTCTTGTGTACCACACTCTTGTTTCTCCTGCTTCCTCACTCCTTGGTTATTCCTTCTCAATCCCTTTCCAGATACTTCTTTATCTCTACAATTCCTACTGTATATTGACATGCACCAAGAATTAAACTTGAAGGCTCTCTTCTCTATCCACATTTATTTCCTCAGAAATCACATCCAGTCCTTTGGATTTAAATACTATTTATATGCTAGAGAATCTCAACTTAAATCTTGAGTTCAGGCTTCAGTCCTAAACTCCAGATCACTATGATTAACTGTCTATAAGACGTCTTCACTCATATGTGTAATAGATATCTCAAAATCAGCATGTTTAAAACTGAATTCCACTTTCTTCTCCCAAATCCTGTTTTCTCATCTCAGGGAAAAAAAAAAAAAAAAATCAACCAACCAACCACCAACAAACCTACTTCACTTTCTGGTTGCTCACATCAAAAAAACATTGAGTTATCCTTATCTTTTGTTTCTCTTTTAAATCCATCAGCAAATCTAGCAGTATTTATTTCCAACATATATTTAGAGTGTGATCTTTCTCACTGTCTTCTTCATTACCATCTTAATCTAACTTCCATAATTCCATGTCTGGAATAATACAGTAGTCTAAAAACCAGTCTCTCTGTTTTCCTTCTTGGCCATAAATAATCTACTTTTAAAGTAATCTTTTAAAAATGTGAGATTATGCCAAACCTCAGCCCAAAATGCTCCATTGTGTTTCCATACAATTTAAAATAAAAAGCACAAAAGCCTAGGTTTCTGAAATAGTTCATTCCACCCTCTTTCTGACGTTACCTCTCTGAACTTACCTCCTTTTGCGTCCTCTTGTTGACTCAGTCTTCTAGCTTTCTTTCTGCTTTTGAACACCATAAGCATTGCCTCAACTCAAAGTTTTTACACTTGCTGTTGTGTCTGTTGAAGTGTTCCTTGTTCATTTATTCATTCATGCATTCATTCAACAAATACTTATGGAAAGTTTGTTATGGGACAACAGCATTGTATTTGCTTATGAAATGTCAGTTAAAAAAACAGACAAAATTACCTATGTGAGTGGAGCTTATATTTGAATGAAGGCAATAAATCATGAATATAACAAATACTTATGGTATATATTATTTTAGAAGGTGGTATGTACTCTAGAGAGGAGGGAAGTGGGGGGATGGGTTAGCCTGGTGATGGGTATTAAAGAGGGCACATATTGAATGGAGCACTGGGTGTTATACACAAACAATGAATCATGGAACAATACATCAAAAACTACTGATGTAATGTATGGTGATTAACATAACATAACAAAATAAAATTTTAAAAAATGAAAAATATATCAAGGTGAGGGGAGTTGTGTTAAAATTACTCTATTTCAAGAGCCATAAGACTTATGTCTCTCTCTCTACAGGTCTGTTATTCCCCTCATCATTGAGGCTTTCCTTGACCACTCTATACAAAATGAACATACCCTCCAGAACTCCTAGTTTCAAACACACTGCCACCTTTTTCTCCACAATATTTGTCACCATTAAACATATTATACATTCATTTACTTGTCTTTTACATCTATTATATTTCTATGTAAACTCATGACTTCATGAGGTGAAAATCTGTTTTATATGTTAATATATTACTTGATACAAGTAACACCCTTATCAACAAAGCATTAATGTAAATTACTGAATCAGAGTATTGTTTTACTTACTTCATATCTGTGGGGAAGAACATATTTCGGTAAGAAAAGTCTGATTAATTTAGGAGTCTAGTATATATATCCCTTTCCATTAAACATTCCCTTAAAATGAACAACATGCATTGCTGGGGAAGAAAATGGAGACTATTATCAGACTTTTTTTTTTTTTTTTCAGGAATTCTGGGAAAATTGAGAGGTGATTGTATCAGATAGATTAAAAAGCCAAGACAGAAAAAAAACATGGCTTGAAACATTTCACTATAACATACTTTGGCAGTGGAAAGAACAGCTCTGCCTATTTTTAAATCTTGGAGAGATTCCAAGCTCAGAGTCAAACTTGTAAGAATGGGTCACTAGGCAATCTTTAGGAAAATTAATTTAAAAACACCAGTAGGAACAGTTAGGATAACTATTTCAGAAAAGATCTTAGTGTGGACAATAAAGCTATAAAGAAAATCAGAGAAAATACAGGCATAGGCTAATTCTATGCAAGGAAGACTTAGAGGAGAAAAAGAAAGATGTTAAAAAGGAACCAACTGAGGAATAGCTCTCAGAACTGAGCATTCTGACAAAGGAAAATCCTAAAGTAAGCACAGTCAATGGTAATGCTAATCAGAGTTTTGTGGAATTTAAGGCTGTCCAGAAGGCTGTCCAGAAGATATGAGGTGATCTCATCCTGGGAAAATCAGGTGTCAATATATCCACCTAGCTGTCCATCATGAACCTCCCTTTAGATCAGAAAAGTGAAATCCTATACAAGAATCTACATTTATAAGCACTATTCTAAACTGAACAAAGATAAGGACTATTCTATTTGCTTGTGAAGTCAGTTAACAGACAAAATTACCTACCTGAATGAAGCTTATATTTGAATGGATGCTGAACTAAAAAAGGAAAAAAAAAATATTTTTAGGAGCATCCACAAGGATACTGTGACAATTATTAAAAATTTCAGATTTCTCAGAAATCCATGATCACTAATTTAAGAATCATAGGCCTAAAAAATAGCATGAATAATGATTAGTATGTGTGTTGAAATATGGTAGAGGACTTCTCCCAGAAGACAAAGCAGACAATAAAACATGGAAAAAACAAGAGGAGATGTGCGTTACAGAAGATAACTGCAGAAATATCAGCCTTTATATAATAGAAATTCCAGAAGGAAGCAATGAGAGCAAGTAGGGGAGATATTAATAAAATATAAAAATAGTAAAACAAATAATATTTTTTTTTTAAAAGGGCACCCGGGTGGCTCAGTCATTAAGCATCTGCATTCAGATCAGGTCATGATCCCAGGGTCCTGGGATCAAGGCCCGCACTGGGGATCCCAGCTCAGTGGGAAGCCTGCTTCTCCCGCTCCCAATCCCCCTGCTTGTGTTCCCTCTCGCTGTGTCTTTCTCTGTCAAATAAATAAATAAAATCCTTAAAAAAATTTTAAAAAGAAACAATCTGAAGAAACACTTGAGTAGATTGAAATGGTCAAAAAGGTATTAAGTAGGAAAAAGACACTCTAAAACACATGTTAGTGAAAATGTTAAAATTCCTAAGAAATTTGAGAAGGACTCTACCAATACCCAACCTCAAAAAATAATAAAACACCAGGAAATTTACAAAAATAATCATATTAGCACCAAATTTCTTTATGAACTGCATAAAATGGCAGAAATTATTTTTTTTTTAATTTTTTTATTGTTATGTTAATCCCCATACATTACATCATTAGTTTTAGATACAGTGTTCCATGATTCATTGTTTGTGCATAACACCCAGTGCTCCATGCAGAACGTGCCCTCCTCAATACCCATCACCAGGCTAACCCATCCTCCCACCCCCCTCCCCTCTAGAACCCTCAGTTTGTTTTTCAGAGAAATTATTTTTTTAATGATTTTATTTATTTATTTGACAGAGAGAGACACAGCGAGAGAGGGAACACAAGCAGGAGGAGTGGGAGAGGGAGAAGCAGGCCTCCTGCAGAGCAGGGATCCCAATGCGGGGCTCAATCCCAGGACCCTGGGATCATGACCTGAGCTGAAGGCAGACGCTTAACGACTGAGCCACCCAGGCACCCCAGAATTTTAAAAAAGCTACATCTTTCTTATCTACTGAGCTCTAAACCCAAATTATGTTCATCATTTAATTTTATACACAGCTGAACTTGTGCTCAAGTATGAAGACCAAACAAACACCCTATACGTGCTAAAAAATCAGAAAGATTGTGACCTACCAAAATAACATGAAAGGATTATTTAGGATATATACCAGCAAGACAAACAAACAAACAAAAAATCAGAGGGAATATAAGATTCAATAGAAAAAGTGAACAAAATCACTAGTAAGTAAGTAAGTAAGTAAAATGGTACATTTTTAATTATATGGCTCAGTGTTGTTCAAACTCCAAGTAAAGGAAATTGCTTAACTGTTTTTTTTCATTTATATTTTATTTATTTATTTATTTGTTTTATTTTATTTTATTATGCTATGTTAATCAGCATACATTACATCATTAGTTTTTGATATAGTGTTCCATGATTGTTTGCATATAACACCCAGTGCTCCACTCAGTATGTGCCCTCTTTAATACCCATCACCAGGCTAACAAATGACCGACCCCCCTCCCCTCTAAAACCCTTAGTTTGTTTCACAGAGTCCATAGTCTCTCATGGTTCATCTCTCCCTCCGATTCCTCCCCCCTTCATTTTTCCTTTCCTGCTATCTTCTTTTTTTTTTTTTTTAAACATATAAAGTATTATTTGTTTCAGAGGTACAGGTCTGAGATTCAACAGTCTCACACAATTCACAGCACTCACCATAGAACATACCCTCCCCAATGTCTATCATCCAACCACCCCATCCCTCCCACTCCCCACCACTCCAGCAACCCTCAGTTTGTTTCCTGAGATTAAGAATTCCTGATATCAGGGGCGCCTGGGTGGCTCAGTCGTTAAGCGTCTGCCTTCGGCTCAGGTCATGATCCCAGGGTCCTGAGATCGAGCCCCGCATCGGGCTCCCTGCTCGGCGGGGGGCCTGCTTCTCCCTCTCCCACTCCCCCTGCTTGTGTTCCTGCTCTCGCTGTGTCTCTCTCTGTCAAATAAATATATAATATTAAAAAAAAAGAATTCCTGATATCAGTGAGATCATATGAAACATGTCTTTCTCTGATGGATTTATTTCACTCAGCATAATACCCTCCAGTTCCATCCATGTCTTTGTAAATGGCAAGATTTCATTCATTTTGATGGCTGCATAATATTCCATTGTATATATATACCACCTCTTCTCTATCCATTCATCTGTCGATGGACATCTTGGCTCTTTCCATAGTTTGGCTATTGTGGACATTGCTGCCATAAACATCAGGGTGCACATCCCCCTTCGGATCCCTACATTTGTATCTTTGGGGTAAATACCCAGTAGTGCATTGCTGGATCATATGGTAGCTCTATTTTCAACTTTTTGAGGAACCTCCATACTGTTTTCCAGGTGGCTGCACCAGCTTGCATTCCCACCGACAGTGTAGGAGGGTTCCCCTTTCTCCGCATCCCCGCCAACATCCGCCGTTTGCTGACTTGTTAATTTTAGCCATTCTGACTGGTGTGAGGTGGCATCTCATTGAGGTTTTGATTTGGATTTCCCTGATGCCGAGCGATGTTGAGCACTTTTTCATGTGTCTGTTGGCCATTTGGATGTCCTCTTTGGAAAAATGTCTGTTCATGCCTTCTGCCCATTTCTTGATTGGATCATATGTTCTTTGGGCATTCAGTTTAATAAGTTTTTTATAGATTTTGGATACTAGCCCTTTATCTGATATGTCATTTGCAAATATCTTCTCCCATTCTGTCAGTTGTCTTTTGGTTTTGTTGACTGTTTCCTTTGCTGTGCAAAAGCTTTTTATCTTGATGAAGTCCCAATAGTTCATTTTTGCCCTTGTTTCCCTTGCCTTTGGCGATATTTCTAGGAAGAAGTTGCTGCGGCTGAGGTCGAAGAGGTTGCTGCCTCTGTTCTCATCAAGGATTTTGATGGATTCCTGTCTCACATTTAGGTGCTTCACCATTTTGAGTCTATTTTTGTGTGTGGTGTAAGGAAATGGTCCAGATTCATTCTTCTGCATGTGTCTGTCCAATTTTCCCAACACTATTTGTTGAAAAGACTGTCTTTTTTCCATTGGACATTCTTTCCTGCTTTGTCAAAGATGAGTTGACCATAGAGTTGAGGGTCCATTTCTGGGCTCTCTATTCTGTTCCACTGATCTGTGTGTCTGTTTTTGTGCCAGTACCATACTGTCTTGATGATGACAGCTTTGTAATAGAGCTTGAAGTCGGGAATTGTGATGCCACCAACTTTGCTTTGCTTTTTCAACATTCCTCTGGTTATTTGGGGTATTTTCTGGTTCCATACAAATTTTAGGATTATTTGGTCCATTTCTTTGAAAAAAGTGGATGGTATTTTGATAGGGATTGCTTTGAATGTGTAGATTGCTCTAGGTAGCATTGACATCTACACAATATTTGTTCTTCAAATCCATGAGCATGGAATGTTTTTCATTTCCTTGTGTCTTCCTCAGTTTCTTTCATGAGTATTTTATACTTTTCTGTTTACAGATTCTTTGCCTTTTTGGTTAGATTTATTCCTAGGTATCTTATGGTTTTGGGTGCAATTGTAAATGGGATCAACTCCTTAATTTCTCTTTCTTCTGTCTTCTTGTTGGTGTATAGGAATGCCACTGATTTCTGTGCATTGATTTTATATCCTGCCACTTTACTGAATTCCTGCATGAGTTCTAGCAGTTTTGGGGTGGAGTCTTTTGGGTTTTCCACATAAAGTATCATATCATCTGCAAAGAGTGAGAGTTTGACTTCTTCTTTGCCGATTTGGATGCCTTTTCTTTTTTTGTTGTCTGATTGCTGTGGCTAGGACTTCTAATACTATGTTGAATAGCAGTGGTGATAGTGGACATCCCTGCCGCGTTCCTGACCTTAGGGGGTAAGCTCTCAGTTTTTCCCCATTGAGAATGATATTCGCTGTGGGTTTTTCATAGATGGCTTTTATGAGCTTGAGGTATGTACCCTCTATCCCTATACTCTGAAGAGTTTTGATCAAGAAAGAATGCTTTACTTTGTCAAATGCTTTTTCTGCATCTATTGAGAGAATCATATAGTTCTTGTTCTTTCTTTTATTAATGCATTGTATCACATGGATTGATTTGCCGATGTTGAACCAACCTTGCAGCCCAGGGATGAATCCCACTTGGTTGTGGTGAACAATCATTTCAATGTACTGTTGGATCTTATTTGCTAGTATTTTGGTGAGAATTTTTGCATCCATGTTCATCAAGGATATTGGTCTGTAATTCTCCTTTTTGATGGTGTCTTTGTCTGGTTTGGGGATCAAGGTAATGCTGGCCTCATAGAACGAGTTTGGAAGTTTTCCTTCCATTTCTATTTTGGAACAGTTTCAGAAGAATAGATATTAATTCTTCTTTAAATGTTTGGTAGAATTCCCCTGGGAAGCCATCTGGCCCTGGGCTTTTGTTTGTTGGGAGATTTTTGATGACTGCTTCAATTTCCTTAGTGGTTATAGGTCTGTTCAGGTTTTTTATTTCTTCCTGGTTCAGTTTTGGTAGTTGATACATCTCTAGGAATGCATCCATTTCTTCCAGATTATCTAATTTGCTGGCATATAGTTGCTCATAATATGTTCTTATAACTGTATTTCTTTGGTATTGGTTGTGATCTCTCCTCTTTCATTCATGATTTTTTTTACTTGGGTCCTTTCTCTTTTCTCTTTGATAAGTCGGGCCAGGGGTTTATCAATCTTGTTAATTCTTTCAAAGAACACGCTCCTAGTTTCATTGATCTGTTCTACTGTTCTTTTGGTTTCTATTTCATTGATTTCTGCTCTGATCTTTATTATTTCTCTTCTCCTGCTGGGTTAGGCTTTATTTGCTGTTCTTTCTCCAGCTCCTTTAGGTGTAGGGTTAGGTTGTGTATTTGAGACCTTTCTTGTTTCTTGAGAAAGGCTTGTATGGCTATATATTTTCCTCTTAGGACCGCCTTTGCTGCATCCCAAAGATTTTGAACAGTTGTGTTTTTATTTTCATTTGTTTCCATGAATTTTTAAAATTCTTCTTTAATTTCCTGGTTGACCCATTCATTCTTCAGTAGGATGCTCTTTAGCCTCCATGTGTTTGAGTTCTTTCCAACTTTCCTCTTGTGATTGAGTTCTAGTTTCAAAGCATTGTGGTCTGAAAATAGGCAGGGAATGATCCCAATCTTTTGGTACTGGTTGAGACCTGATTTGTGACCTAAGATGTGATCTATTCTGGAGAATGTTCCATGGGCACTAGAGAAGAATGTGTATTCCATTGCTTTGGGATGGAATGTTCTGAATATGTCTGTGAAGTCCATTTGGTCCAGTATGTCATTTAAAGTCTTTATTTCCTTGTTGATCTTTTGCTTAGATGATCTGTCCATTTCAGTGAGGGGGGTGTTAAAGTCCCCCACTGTTACTGTATTGCTGCCAATGTGTTTCTTTGCTTTTGTTATTAATTGGCTTATGTAATTGGCTGCTCCCATGTTAGGGGCATAGATATTTAGAATTGTTAGATCTTCTTGTTGAATAGACCCTTTAAGTAGGATATAGTGTCCTTCCTCATCTCTTATTAGAGTCTTTGTTTTAAAATCTAATTTGTCTAATGTAAGGATTGCCACTCCAGCTTTCTTTTGGTGTCCATTAACATGGTACATGGTTTTCCACCCCCTCACTTTCAATCTGGGGGTGTCTTTGGGTCTAAATTGATTGCAAACAGCATATCGATGGGTCTTGTTTTTTTTATCCAATCTGATAGCTTGTGTCTTTTTATTGGGGCATTTAGCCCATTTACATTCAGGATAACTATTGAAAGATATGAATTTAGTGCCATTGTATTGCCTGTAAGGTGACTGTTACTGTATATTGTCTGTGTTCCTTTCTGGTCTATGTTACTTTTAGGCTCTCTCTTTGCTTAGAGGACCCCTTTCAATATTTCTTGTAGGGCTGGTTTTGTGTTTGCAAATTCCTTTAGTTTTTGTTTGTCCTGGAAGCTTTTTATCTCTCCTTCTATTTTCAATGACAGCCTAGCTGGATATAGTATTCTTGGCTGCATACTTTTCTCATTTAGTGCTCTGAATATAACATGCCAGTCCTTTCTGGCCTGCCAGGTCTCTGTGGATAGGTCTGTTGCCAATCTAGTGTTTCTACTATTGTAGGTTACAGATCTCTTCTCCTGAGCTGCTTTCAGGATTTTCTCTTTGTCTCTGAGACTTGTAAGTTTCACTATTAGATGTCAGGGTGTTGACCTATTTTTATTGATTTTAAGGGGGGTTCTCTGTGCCTCCTGGATTTTGATGCCTGTTTCCTTCCCCAAATTAGGGAAGTTCTCTGCTATAATTTGCTCCAATATACCTTCTGCCCCTCTCTCTTTCTTCTTCTTCTGGGATCTCAATTATTCTAATATTTTTTCATCTTATGGTATCACTTATCTCTCGAATTCTGCCTTCGTGATCCAGTAGTTATCTCTCTTTTTCTCAGCTTCTTTATTTTCCATCATTTGGTCTTCTATATCACTAAATCTCTCTTCTGTCTCATTTATCCTAGCAGTTAGGGCCTCCATTTTTTAATGCACCTCATTAATAGCCTTTTTGATTTCGACTTGGTTAGATTTTAGTTCTTTTATTTCTCCAGAAAAGGGTTTCTTTAATATCTTCCATGCTTTTTTCAAGCCCAGCTAGTATCTTTAAAATTGTCATTCTGAACCTTAGATCAGAGATCATACTAATGTCCATATTGATTATGTCCTTGGCAGTCAGTACTGCCTCTTTTTCTTTTCTTGAGGTGATTTTTTCCATCATGTCATTTTGTCCAGAGGAGAATAGATGAATGAGAGAACAAAATGCTACAGGGTAACAATGACCCCAGAAAAATAGACACTAAACAAATCAGAAGAGACCTGAAACAGGGGGAAATGAAAGGAAAGAAAGAAAAAAGAAAAAGATAAAAAAAAAAAAACAGAATATGATCAATTATGATCAGGCTGGTGCATAGATCAGTGCACACACTAGATTTTGGGCATATTTTAATCTGTTAGAAGAGAGTGACTCCCAAAATTTTAAAGAAAGAAAAACTTATATATGTACAAAAATAAGGGTAAATACGATGAAGGGATGGAATATGACTGTAAAGATGAAAATTATAAAAAATTTTATAAAAGGAATTGGTAAGAAGTTGGTTGAAAAAAGAAAGAAGAGGAATTAAGAAAAAGGAGGGAGAGAATGTGATCAGGCAGGAGACTAGAACAAAGCCATACACTAGAGATTTAGGGTATATTTTGGTCTATTAGAAGAAACTGTATCCCAAAATTTTAAAGAGAGAACAACTTATATATATACCAAAAATAAGGTTAACTACTATGAAGGGATAGAATATGACTATAAAAATGAAAAATAAAAAAGATTTTTTAAAAAAGGAATTGATAAGATGTTGGTTGAAAAAGGGAAAAAGAAAAATTCAAAAAAAATGAAAGAAAAAGAAAAAAAAGAAAATTTTAAAAATTTAAAAAATTAACTTTGAAAGACTAAAGAATCATGGGGAAAAAGCCATGAATTCTATGTGTTGTATTCCTCTAGCACTGGAGTTCTGCCATTCTCATTGATTGGTAAACTTGGTCTTGGCTGGCTGTTCTTGCTGATCTTCTGGGGAAGGGGCTGTTGCCATGGTTCTCAGATGTTTTTGCATGAAGGCGGAATTGCACCACCCTTGCCGGGGTCGGGCTAAGTAATCTGCTCGGGTTTGCTCTTGTAGCTTTTGTTCCCTGCAAGCTTTCCGTATAGCTTTGGAGGAGGAGAGTGAAAATGGCAGCCTCCCAGTCTCTGCCCTGGAGGAGCAGAGAACTCGGGGCCCCACTCCTCAGTGAGAACACAGAGAAAAGCAGTCAATCACTCCCATCTCCCCAGTCTCCAACCACACTCTGTGCTCACCCGGCCTGTGACCAAGCGTTTCTATCTCTGGCACATGACCCCATTTGGAGTCTCCAAACCCAGCAGATTCCTGTGGTGAGCTCCTGCACTTCTTCTCCCAGGGGAGGAAGGGGAGTCTCCCCGGATCTGTCGCTTGTTGGGTCCCTGCTGGAGGAACAGTGGCCCGACTGTGCCACGGATCACATTTCATGGCAACCCCGAGCTGAGAGCCCACGCCTCGGCTCCCTCTCTGCAGCCAGCTTCCCTGGTCTGATACCTGGGAGCTCTGCAGCACTCACACACCCCCGGTCTTTCTGTGATCCTGAGGGTCCTGAGACCACACTGTCCCAGTGAGGGTTCCACCCCCTGCTTAGCCACTGGAGTGAGGTCCCTCAGCAGAACCAACTTCTAAAAGTTCTGATTTTGTGCTCTATCATTTGCCAGTAGTGGCTGATGGAGGCCCCCTCCCCTGCCGTCTATCTTCCCGAATATCGCCTCCAATTCACTTCTCTGCACGTCCTACCTTCCAGAAAGTGGTCGCTTTTCTGTTCAGAGTTGCTAGTATTCTTTTATTCGATCTCCTGTTGAGTTCGTAGGTGTTCAGAATGGTTTTGATCCCTATCTAGCTGAATTCCTGGGACCAGACAAAATTTAGGTCTCCTACTCCTCTGCCATCTTGCTCCTCTGAAAATTGCTTAACTTTTGTACACCATAGTTGGTTTTAAGAAATCCAATAATACCACACATAATCATGAGATATTTTCAAATGTTGTAAAGATTTGGGACAAGCGATCTAGTGATCCAAATATGACCCAATGTCTCCATTCCCCTGCTTTTCCCTCAGAAAAATACTCCATTATGGTAGTTCTCTTTCCTTAGCACTTCTTGATTAGTTGTGACCAAACAGTTTAAACTCATTACAGATTCATTGCCATTTTTAAGTTAATAATATACAGATAAAGTTGTTCTCCCTGCCTGAAAAATTCTAATTTGGGTTCCAAACAAATGGACTATTGTTTTCTGTACACTAATTTTCTGTACACTAATTTTCTTAATGCTTACAATAATTCGTTGTATATTTGAGGAGTACCTAAACGGAAAGGATAGAAAGACTTTGAAGAATTTAGGGGCGCCTGGGTGGCTCAGTCAGTTAAGCATCTGACTTTGGTTTCAGTTCAGGTCATGATCTCAGGGTCATGAGTTCAATCCCCACATTGGGCTCACCCCCCCAATCCCCAGCACCAAGTGTGCTTGAGATTCTCTCCTTCTGCCCCCACCCCTCCCTAGCGCTCTTGTGCACTCATGCGTGCAGGCTCTCTCTCTCAAAAAAAAAAAAAAAGACTGAAGAATCTGAATTATTGATGTTAACTTTAAATTATTTTCTTTCTCTATGATAACATTTTTTAAGGTATTTAAGTTTTTATTTTTAAATTCAGATTGCTGAATTGTTCCTACTAAATAGGCTGTTTTTTTAGATATATTATACTTCCTTAAAGTTTTTTCATGATTTATTTGTACTTTATGTAGCTGCTCATATAAAACATAGCAAAACAAAATGTAGCATTCTATTCAAATTCATCTTCAGCTTGCAGTGAACATAGCATTTTAATAAGTCTAAAATGGAAAGGTGTGTTGCCTACCAGTAATTGTTTTTACATTGAACAGGTTTTTTTTTTTTTTTAATGCCCCATATTTTGATATAAAGTGGTTTATTTTCACATGGTGACTAACACAAACACATTAATAAAATGAAGAAATAGAAACAGAACCCATATATTCTAGGCCACACTAATCCATACCTATAAATAGCCATACTTAATTTTCATTCCTAATATTGGTCCCTAATATTTCCAATACATCTATTCTTGTATTTGTGTTTGCAAATAGTCCCTAGTACATCTACTTTATGTATTTTTCTTGCCAAAACCAGTAAATAGCAAGTGAAACATTCTACTGATTTTTTTTTTCAACCTCTTCTGCTATAGCTGTTGAATAAGCATGCATTCAAATTTCTCTCAAGTTACATCAGGTGATACTTTATAATATGGATTAATATCTTTTCAGCCTTTCAAATTTCCTCACTGATCACCATTCATTAAGCTTATGCCATAAATTTTAAGTGCTTGTTATAGCAGAACCCAATTTGGTAAAATATTTTGTAGTGGTCATACTAGTCTGGGTTATGTTGAATTAACTAATACACCTTAAACCAATTTTTTTTTTTTTTTTTTTTTATGCACATGGGGGCTATTGAACATCTGATGCCTCTGCAGGGTAGACCTTTTCCAAGTAGCAACTCAGGAATCCAGTCTGATGGAATATTTTAGATATGCCAACTAGTACATGTGACCTCCAGGTGGCTAGTGCAAGAAGGTGAGAGATGGAAGGAAGTATACTAGTACTTAAAGGCTTTGGCTTGGGCTAGATACCCAGAATTTCTAAAAAAATCACATTGGCTAGAATATATATGGGTAGATAAGAAGTTCAGATAGCCTTTGGAAGAATGGTAAGCTATGCTGTCTCTGCCAGTGTTCCAAAAACCAATCTGATTGTCATTAGTGAGCTATCAGCTACTCGGTTGCTAACTTCTTCTTAATTATTTGGTGGATCATTTCTAGCCACCGTGATTCTTTGCCAGTATCCCATGCTACTTTGCACCAAGTATGTGCATAAATTTCTTTTCAGTTATCCATAGCAATGCTAAATCCACACCATCACATGCACAATATGGCATTACTGAGAGGATAATAAAAAGGAGTTAAGTCAGGAAACGTATACTTAGACACTAGATGAGTTGACCTCAGAATTCACCTCATGGACAACATTTAGACTAGCTCATACAAACACCCAGTTGGCCCTGAGGCCAGGACCTAGTCTTAGAGGACCACTTACATCTCTGCACAACAAAAGTGCCCAAATATACCTCCTTTATTAGAGTCCAGGCTTCAAGTTCCTGAGGCCAAGAGAAGAGCCTTTTTTCATCCTTGTGAATCTTCACTTTTCTTAGCAGTGCTAATCTTCTATGATGAATGACGTTTCCAACATCCATTCTTTTCTGAGAAATCATCTCCCTTCCTCATGATCTACTTTGCACAAAACTTCCATCAAGGGCAATATATCAGATCACAAGAAAGAGTACCTTTCCTTGAATCTTGTCATTCCCTTTTGAATAATAGAACATGTGAAGCTTCATAAGTACAATTCAATTAGTGTTTAGGAAATCACAGTTTGGTCTGCAATTTTAACGTCTTAGAAGAAACCACATATCCATTAAAAGAACAACAACAACAACAACAACACAATCACACATAATTTATTATTCTTTATATTTTTTAATTACCCATGCAATATATCTTCTTATATTCTTATTACTTTTCATATGCTATGTCATATACTATGACATTATTAACAAAAATAACTCTAGTTGTTTTGACAACTGTTTTATAGCAGAAAACATTTGGAACATAGTGACTGAAGGAGACCTCTTAGACATGATGCCAAAAGCACAATCCATGAAAAAATAATAAATATATAAATACATAAATACATAAACTGGAAGTCATCAATTTTTTTTTTTTTTTTTTGTCTAGAAATTAGGAGAAGGAAGGGAAAAATGGGGGGGGATCGGAGGGGGAGATGAACCATGAGAGACTATGGACTCTGAGAAACAAACTGAGGGTTTTAGAGGGGAGAGGGTTTGGGAATGGGTTAGCCTAGTGATGGGTATTAAGGAGGGCACGTATTGCATGGAGCACTGGGGTTATATGCAAACAATGAATCATGGAACACTACAACAAAAACTAATGATGTACTGTATGGTGACTAATATAACATAATTAAATTAAATTAAATTTAAAAAAAAGAAATTCCCCATTAAAAGGATGAAAAGATAAGCAACAGATTTGCAAACTGCGTACATGACAAAGGATTCATATTTAGACTATATAATCTTGTTTATAGAGGAAACCAAGTAAATAATTATTTTTGTGTCTTTTTTTATATTCCACATATAATGTTGGACAACATAATATTGTACCCTAGAGTTGTAATATTGGATTAATGCTAAAAATAAATTGATATTTGAGTCTTCTACCTTTTTTTTCTTTTATAGAACTAATCTAGTATCATGAAAGAGCATAGAGTTATAATGGGATTAGGTGGAATGCACAAAATTTTATTACTAATTTGTCATTAATTAACCAATTATGTGATATGTGGCAAGTTGCTTAACCTCTAGAAAAATTAGTTTAACTTAGGAGAAAATTAAAATATACACTGGATAATTATGGCTCTTTATAAATCCCAAATTTGTCTAAAGGAATTTATAAAAAAATATGAATGCATATGCTATAGAAATGCCAAGCATTACATACATATAAGGCAGTATCATGCATAAAATTTCCTACCATGATGCTAACATTTAGGTCTTAAATGTAATTAAATATTATTCCCTATATTTAATTATTAAATAGGATAATATGATGTTGATATATAATAACACTAAGAAATACACATTCATTTCTTTGCATGATCAAAATAATTATTCATATACTGATTTCCTGAAATTAGAAGTTGCTTTATTTTAATATAATAATGTCAATGGTGTGGTCACTCAACATTTTACACTACCTGTATGCTGTTACATTTTAGAATTTAACTCACAATCCAAACATCAAATGAATTAACAGCATATTATCTAAGTGGGTTTTTTTTGTCTTATCTACTGTTGCTAAGTAATTTAATTTTTCATAACTAAATGTTTCTTAATGTTCCTGTTCACATAGTAATGAATGGGTTTGATATAAAGATTTTTTTTTCTAATAAATGTGTTATATGCTTGTTAGCTTTGGGATATGTAGTGAATTGGTTGACAAGGTTTATGAACTTGGAAAACAAATACTTTTTAAAATTTTCTGTAGATAATTTCTGGAAGCCAACTATGCCATTTTTAACAGGAAGTCAGATATTTCCCCATTCAGCCCAACATGTGTGAATTGCCCAAAGCTCTGTTCAGGCCAACAAGAATAAAAGAGTAAATTTTGTTTTTGAAATCTAGGAATTAAGAGATATGGCAAGAATTGTCAGGCCACTACTGTAGTTACTTTTTATTGCCACTATAATGTGCCTTATGACCACAGATTGAATACAATCTCACAAAATTTTCTCAACTCTGCAGTGAAACACCTAGAGATCCAGGTCTTATAAAAGCTGCAGTGCAACTCCTAGGCCTTAATAGCATCCATTACTTTATTAACTCTACTCACATGATCTTATCAGTGTGGGGACAAGAGGGAGGCAAGTGACTTGTCCAGGGCACAGACTTTAGGGAGGCACTCACTCTAACATTGCATCAAGTACCAAACATGCACTTGCTCAACTCTGGTGTTGGTAGCCAATATATAAACAAATGAACATAGCCATAAAGTAAGTTTCAATAAATGTGAGAGAATTAAAATTCAAGCCAGAACAGGCAAATCCACAGAGACAAAAATGAGATTAGTGGATACAAAGACACTGGGGAAAGGGCAGCTGAAAATTACTAGTAGTCTTGGGGTTTCTTTTTGGGATGATTGAAATATTCTGGAATTATATAGTGGTGATGGTTGCACAACACTGTAAATATGTATTTTTAAAAAATTAATCCTCTGATTTGTACTCATTAAAAGAACTAAATGGAGAAAAAATAAAATAAAATACAGGCAATATATGCTTACCAATCTTAAGAGAATTAAATTAGAAATCAACAGCAGAAACTTTGGGGTAATCTCCAAATATTTGGAAATTAAACAAATTTTTTAAATAACCTACTGAAGAAATTACACATATATACACACACCATATCAAAATGTATTAAATGTAGCTAAAACAATGATTATAGGAAAATTCATAGTTCTAAATTCCTACATTAAAAAAGAAAAAGGTCTTGGGGTGTCTGGGTGTCTCAGTTGTCTAAGCGTCTGCCTTCAGCTCAGGTCATGATCTCGGGGTCCTGAGATGGAGCCCCACATTGGGCTCCCTGCTCAGTGGGGAGCCTGCTTCTCCCTCTCCCTCTGCCTTTCCCCCTGCTTATTCTCTCTCTCTCTCTCTCTGTCAGATAAATAAGCAAAATAAAACAAAACAAAACAAAAAAAAGGCCTCAAATCAATATTCTCAGCTTCTACCTTAAATAACTAGAAAAAGAAGATAAACTGGACCACAAACACACAAAAGAAAGGAAATGGTAAGATTAGTGCAAAAATCACTAAAACTTGTGAGAAAAGTCAATGAAACCAACATTGATACTTGAGTAAAACAAAATGAATATATCTTCAGTTGGAGTAGCCGAGAAAAAAATACGGGGAGGCACAAATCAATAAAACCAATGTTTAAAGTGGGGACATTATTAGTGGCCATTCAAAATAAATGGATTATAAAGAAATACTGTGAACACCATTATACAAACAAATTAGACTACTTAAACTAAATAGACAAATTCTAGAAAACCACAAATTACTAAAATTGTCTCAAGAAGAAATAGAAAACCTATATAGACCTAGCAAATATGGAAGGGATTAGTACAAGTCCTTACAAACTTTTCACAAAGAAAAGGGGAAAAGAAGAAAAAATAATACTTTTCAACTCCTTTTATGAGGCTGGTACTACTCTCATACCAAAACCAGGCAAAGACAGCACAAGACAAGAAAACTAAAAACAAATATCACTTATGAATATAAATTGAAAATCCTCAACAAAAGAAGAGTACACCCAATCCAGTAACATAAAACTATTTTTGTACTCTGACAAAATGTGGTTTTTCTCAGGAATGCAAGATTGGTTTAACATCTAAGAGATGAACTAATTTAATACTATATTACTAAAAAAAGAACAAACCATACAATACTCTCAATAGATGCAGAAAAACCATTTGAAAAATGCAATGCACATTTATTATAAAAACCCAAACAAATTAGATAACAAAGCTCTCTCAACCTGATAAAAAATATATTTATGACAATTGTCCAGATAACATCATATGATAATGTCAGGCTGACAGATTTTGCTTTTAGAATGAAAACAAAAGTGATATCCACTCTCACTATTTGTAGTTAACATTGTATAGGATGTTCCAGACTGTTTGATGGGGAGATAAAAGGACATACAGGTTGAAAAGAAAGAAGTAAAACTATCTTTATTAACACATGACAATATCTCATATGTAGAAAATCCTAAGGAATCCAAAAAAGGACTACCAGACTAATCAATGAGTTTATAAAGTTTGCAGGATACAAGATAACATACTAAAGTTAACTGCCTTTCTTTATACTAGCAACAGAATTTACAAAATCATTTTTTATTTATTTTTAAATTTATTATTTATTAACATATAATGTATTATATGTTTCAGGGGTACAGGTCTGTGATTCATCAGTCTTACACAATTCACAGTTCTCACCATAGCACATACCCACTCAAAATAAGAAAATATTTCCTCTACAATACTATCAAAAGAATAAATGCTTTGGTATAGATTTCATTAATTAAATACAAGACTTTAACTGAAAACTCCACAACTTTGCTGAGAGAGATGAAAGAAAACCTAAACAAATGCAGAGATATTGCATATTCATTGATTGGAACTTCATATTTTTAATATAACAATTCTTCCCAATTTTATCTATTGATTCATTAAAATAGTTATCAATTTTCCACAGGCTTTTGTGTACAAATTGACAAACTCATACAAAAGTTTATGTGAAACTGCAAAAACAAAAGCAACTACAATAACAACAAAAAAGAAAAAATTGGATGACTGCCTAATTTCAAAACTTTCTATCAAGCTCCATTTATCTAGACAGTGTGTTATTGAATATGGATGAGTATATATGCCATGGGACAGAACTGAGAATCTGAAATAAACTGTTATGTTTATGGCCAATTGATTTTCCACAGTAGTGAAAAAGACAATTAAATGGACAAAGGGCAATCTCTAAAAAAATTACTGGGGCAATTATATTTCAACATTAATTAATTAAAAATAAAAATATATATGAAATAACTCATATCATTGTCTCACACCATATTAAAACAAAAAATAAAAAAAACTCAAATGGATCAGAGATCTAAAGTTAAGAACTAAAATCATAAACTTCTGATATAACATAAGAGAAAATTATTATGACCATTGGCTAGGCAAAGAGTTCTTATGTGACACCAAAAGCATGATATATGAAAGAAAACATTACAAGTTGTATTTAATGAACCTAAAAAATATGTGTAATTTGGACTTAAATCAAAACTTTCCTATCAAAAAGTCACTAAGTAAGAACATGAAAAGAAAAAGCAAGGCAAGTAAAGGACAAAGTATTTGCAGTCACGTATTTCATGACAAAATCATATTCAGAATATACAAAAACCACTTACTGCTCAATATTAAGAAAATAAATAATACCATATTTTACAGTCTATATGAGTAGAAATGGCCTTAGAGAAGATATAGAAATTGCCATTTAGCATATGAGAAGATACTCAAAATTGTTAATCTTATAGAAATGCAAATTGAAACCACAAGGTGATATGATTTCATACCCCTAGAATGGCTATAATAAAGAAGATAGATAATATCAAATGTTGGCAAGAATGGGGAGAAACAGGATATCTTATACACTGCTAATGTGAATGTAAGATGAGGCACAGCCACTTTGTAGAACAGTTTGGCAGTTTCTTAAAAACTTACACATGTATTTACCATACACCTCAGGAAGAAATTTGTATAAGAGATCTGAAAATATATATCCACCCAAATACTTGTGCATGAAATCATTTATTCATAAAAGTTAGTTGCTAAGAGAGTAGATCTTAAAAGTTCTCATCACAAGAAAAAAATTGTGACTATGTGTGATGATGAATGTTAAGTAGACTTATGGTGGTGATCATCTTGTAATATATACATATATTGAATCATTATGTTGTACACTTAAAACTAATGTAATGATGGCTTCACAGGGGAATTCTACCAAATAAAAAAGGTAAACTAATATAATGTTAATATGTCAATTATATCTCAATAAAAAAATGTTAAAAAGTGGAAACAACCCAAATGTTTACCAACTGATGAATGAATAAACAAGATGTACACATTGTGAAGTACTTTTTAGCAAGAAAATGTAACAAAATACTGATACCCAATACAACATGACAAATCCTCAAAACTTTATCCTAAGCAAAAGAAGCCAACCACAAGAGACAACATAGTGTACCATTCCATTTATTTGAAATGCACAGAAACAGCAAATCAATAGAGACAGAAAAATTAATGATTGCCTGGGGCTAGAGTTGGGAACAAAGAGAGACAATAAAAGAGCTCTTCTTTGGGTAATGGAAATATGTAAAACTGAATAGTACTGATGATCAAATACCTCTACACATTTGCAAAAGTTTTTGAATTATAGACTTGCAATGGGTAAATTTTATGATACATAAATTATTCCATGATAAATCTGGGTTTTTTAAATCTGGGTTTTAAAAGGTCTGAAGACCTTCTCTATAATGAGTTTTCCCATATTTTATGTTTATATTTTCTTTGTGTCTGTGTGTGTGATCTTTTAAGGTGCATACTGTGAGGAGTCAATGGAATGTTATACTTCTCAGGCTTGTTGGAAAGGGGAAATTTGCCAAAATAAAAGCTCTGCTTACATTTGTGAATGCCCAGAAGGATTTTTTGATGAAAACTGTGAAACCAATGTGAATGAGTGTTCATCAACACCATGTCAGAATGATGCTGACTGCATTCATATTCCAAATGTAAGTCTGAATCTAAGAGAGTGATTTATATATACATTTACCATTACCAAACTATCTGAAAAGTACAAATATAATTAAAGTTTCATTAACATATTATAAATTTCAAAATCAGAAGTATCAGAAAAGATACTTCATTTGTTGATTTTTTTGTTTTCCTATTTTAAATAAAAACCCCAATTTACAAACAAATTTCATTTTTGCTCTTCCACTGAAATTATCCCTTGTGAACAATATAATTTTTTTTTTATTTTTTTTTTTTATATTTTATTTATTTGCGAGAGAGAGAATGAGAGACAGAGAGCATGAGAGGGAGGAGGGTCAGAGGGAGAAGCAGACTCCCTGCTGAGCAGGGAGCCTGATGTGGGACTCGATCCCGGGACTCCAGGATCATGACCTGAGCCGAAGGCAGTCGCTTAACCAACTGAGCCACCCAGGCGCCCGAACAATATAATTTTGTAAACATTTCATTTTTAGTTATTTTTAATTTTTTGTTTATTTGATACTTTTATATTTAACATTTGAATTTAACATTTAAATAAATAAGACTAGGAAATGATGTAATAATTTCCACAACTCACTATCTTTTTCTTTTAGTAAGATTCATTTTTGAATTTCTATTATAAATTCATATTAATATCTTGAAGTCTTCCTAACTCACATATTTGATGGTTGATACTGGCTATCAGCTGGGCCCTCACCTGGAACTATCAATCCAGAATCCTAAATATAACTTCTCTGTAAGGCCTGGGCTTCCTCACAGCATTGTGGCTGGGTTCCAAGAGCAAGCATCCCAAATAATTAGACAGATATGGTATGGCCTTTTAAACAGAACTTTGAAAATCACAGAGCATTACTTTCTCCATAGTCACAGCTTGCTTACATTCAAGGGGGAGGGAAGGATAGTTCCTAATTCTCAATTAAGTGTTTAATTCAGGTGGTAGGAAGTGTGTGAGATGATTGTTGTGACATTTTGGAAAATAGATTCTTTCACATTGTTATACAGAGAACTTCTACATGCTTATAAAAATAGCTTCCATTCCTCGCCAGGTAAGAATCCTTTTATTATCTTTGAAATATCCAAAAACGTTTGTAAAAAATATTTTCTGATCTTTCTTAGGGTACTATGTACATCTGTTCACCAATATTTACAGGCAAGCTTTGTAAGAGACAACTTCAAACACCACGTGAGTCATTTCCTTGCAAGAATAATACCACATGTACGAAATATGAGAAAGATTATCATTGCAGGTATAATTAATTACTTTCCTATTTTTTTAGACAAAAATACATGAGTTTTAAGACCATGTGGACAAAAATAAAAGAATGTTCTGTTTTAAGCTTAAATTTTATTTAATGGCATCTAATATTCTACTTTAAGTTAAGGTAAAAACATTTTAATGTGTTTTTATGAGTTACTTTAAAAAACTAAGAAATTCTCAGGCATAATTTGGACAAAGAGTTGTAAAACATTTTTGTTTTATAATGGAGATATTTAGGATAACTGAATAATATTTAAAGGTCTATAAAGAAAAGATAAATGTAAGTATGTCTACTATACATAGACGATGTTATTATTATATTTTGAAAGTATAGAGTAAACCATCTCTTCCTTCAATTTGCAGACCTCGGTTGACAGTTTTTTAGGGTCTTTAGGCAGGATTTTAAAAAATATTGTTTTCTTTAAATAAGGATTTTCTAAAAGTTACTCATTTGTAAAAGACAGAAGTGACCTAGTTATCTGGGCCTGTAATTTTAGTCCATTTCAAATAGCTTTATAGATAGTTTCTCACACCATTAGGAAGTACAATTTGTACTCTTCACACTTACTTGACTTTTATCTGGCTGCTTAAAGTAAGTTCTGTTGGGCATTACTGAAGGGCAGTAAACAGCCTCAAAATGTTAGAATATTCATAAAAGCAGAAAATTACTAGCTATGGTACAGGAAAGCCTTAAATATACTGAAAAGAAACAGAATATGCATACACATCACAGAGGTACCAAGGACGGTATTTTCATCAATTTCGAAAGGAACTTAATTGCAAAGTTTAAAAACATACCAAGCTTTTAAAATGTGACATTTTCAAAAGAAAATGAAGAGAAGCTTCTTCATTATACAAAATCTTGGAAGATCTAGGCAAATTTGTGTATGCATTCAATCTTATATTAATTTATCAATAAATTCAATTGCTATCCTTTTAAAAATATTGACTTTTTAATTTATAATTTCTAGTTCTGAGCCTTATAGTGCAAGTATATTTATAAATATACATAGAAAAGTGATCAACATTTAAAAATATAGGTAGCATTGTATAAATATGTAAATATACATTCACATATATATTTATTTTATTTTTATTAGGTAGGATGATTTTATTGGCCCTTATTTTTAGCATTATTCTGATGTCTAGAAGGCTTTGTTTTAAATATCATCAACAGGAAAACTAGATAACCAGAGGCATTATTGCCATCTCTCAGTTGATTGTTCTGTTATTAATTAATAGATTTAATTTTAAAATTATGGAGTTCAATCTAGAATGCTTTGTTAAGCATGTGCTAGATAGGATGGATGTTGTAAAAATTCCAGTTAGGTTTCTCTAGGATGGGTGAAATATGTCATGCAGGTAAACTAGTGTAACAACTTTGAAGTAAACTTACTCATGAAATTAATGTGAGCCCCACTATATGTGTTCTAATTGTTGAAATGACCACATTCTTTAAGAATTTGGCAAACATTTTGCTCATCTCCAATCTACTTAATTAAAAACATGGTCCCCTCCTTTGGTTAAATTAGACTGCTGATTAATAGAAGGTAAAGTATAAGGAAAGTGAAAGGAGAGTAAACACAGAACTGCCTCAACAAGGCAGAAATAACAAAGTCTAATTTGAATGATGAGTGAAAGCCTAAGCCTCAGAAATTAAGAGAATCATACAGATGTGGAACACAAGAGCAGAATTTCCAGCACCCAGATTCAAACCCCCTAAACTCACCACTGAGTCAAAATGATTTCAAACTCTGACTCAAATTAAGTGATATAGCTATAATCAACATAAATTAATAAAGCATGAAGTTGAAAAAATGACAAAAAAAATTAGTCTTGGAGTCTCTTTTTCTTGTCCCAAAGGAAATTAAGAGAATGACTGAAAATAAAAAGAAAAATGAAAGCCCTTCAACTTAAATACCTTTAAAAAATAAAAAAAAAAGAAACAATTTATCTGTGTTTTGCTACCTTAGAAAGTATATTTTTTCTAGATCAATGATTCTCACACTTTGGTTGTAATGGACTTTAGCTTTTTTAGAATCTCCTGAAGGGCTACTTAAAACACAACTATTTCCCACCCCTAGAGTTCTAATTCAATAAATCTGGGGTACGGATTGCAAATGTGCATTCCTAACAAATTCTCAAGTGATGCTGATGCTGCTGATTTGGAGACCATACTTTAAGAGTTACTGGTTAAGATGAGCTGAGCTCAAATAACATCGATGCAGAAATCCTCCTATACCTCTTTCCCTCCTACATCCATACACTTCAACCCAAGCTTTTGCTCTTATATTCTGAATTTGGGAGAAAAAAAAAAATGTGGGGCTGGGAAGAAGTAAAATGAAGAGACTAGAACACTGATGATGGTATCAGGCTCTCCATTTTAACATATAGACTAGATCTAAATTCCTATGATTAGATGAGAGAGGAACTGAAACAAAATTATTTCCTTGAGAAGGAGCATAAACCACTAGTTATGAGAATTTATTTGGTACCTAAGTAACCACAGTAATACAGTGTCAGAAAGGAGTTAATTTTTGCCTGTGTTTATACACTAGCATTTCCCTTAACACCTAGACTATCAAAACCTTTAGGTGTCTATGAACTTAGTATAAAAAAATGTTATTTTTAAGAGCAATAAGTAACAGTAGTGAAGCATCGTAAGTGGCATTTCTGGGAGCAAGTGGAATGCAAGTAGAATGTGGTGGAAAAAAGAAAATGGATAATTGATGTCTTGGTGTCATCAGAGAGGTAGAACTTAATTTTGGTAATTTTCTGAAATTACTGAGGAATTTTTGACCGAGGTGTTAATACTTTGGCTAAAATTTTTATTATTTATTTTTTGGGCTAAATTTTTTTAAAGATTTTATTTATTTGAGAGAGAGAAAGAGAGAGACAGAGCACAAGTGGAGGGGGAAGGGCAAAGGGAGAGAGAGAAGCAAACTCCCTGCTGAGGAAGGAGCCTGGTGCCAGCCAATCCCAGGAGCCTGGGATCATGACCTGAGCCGAAGGCAGATGCTTAACCGACTGAGTTACCCAGGTGCCCCTTGGCTAAAATTTTTAAAATAAAGTACAGTTTGTGGGATACAGTGATGGCAGAAAATGGAAGAAATTATTTAGAAGAATGCTTGAAGAGTTTCTCTGAATACTTGAAATCAGCTACGGTTCTGCCTGAAAAGGGATGTTTCATTCAGAGTAATCTAGAAATACTGAATGAAAAAACTAAAGGATTTGAGAAGAGCTAAGGGAAACCAATAATGTTTGAGTAATCATCCTGAGTTTAGAAAGAGTGGAGGCTGTTTCTCTTCCATACTGTTGAAAGGGAAAGCTGAGATTGCAGTTAGTAGAACGGAGAGAGAAGTGTAGCTATAGTATAGAACATTCTGACATGAACTATGAACTTATGTAGATAAACACAGTTACTGCCAACATACAATCTGGCAGTGAGGGAGTAGAGGAAATAAATACCCGACCTTATTCTCCTCTCACCTCTGACCTGCTGCTAGTGCAGCACAGTAGTAGGACCCAGACAAAAGTCACAAGTCAGCATTCTGAAATACAGTATGGGATGGACAAGGATGAAAAGAAAGCATCTTGGAGGAGACTGTCCAATACTCAAAGCAACGTACAAGAGATTAAGATAATGAATTGCAAATTATAAGACATTAGGATTATGCTTAGGGAAATAGGAGAGAGAAGTGTCTTTGGAGGGGGTGAAAAGGGGATGAGATATCAGAGATTAAGATAGATTGGATGTCTACCTATCTGTGGGCTCCTGAGAGGCAGATCCTTAATCTATCCTCCACGAGGTATCAGTGACTCTTAATATAATTAAGATAACAAAATTGTGATAACAAAAGAAGGCTGCATGCACGTGAGTTTTGAGTTTCTTGGCTCTCAAATACACAAGGACCCAGAAGTTAATGGAGTGTATGACCAGAAGAGTGACCTAACCTTTAGAGTCAGCACCGGTTAGACAATAAGGTCATTCATAGTGAATCTTATGGTATGGAAACCTTTACCCATTTTCAGCACCAGGACTTGACACAGAAATGGGAGAACAGAAACCAGAGAATTGTTTCCCACTCTTCTCGATCATCATTGCTCTCTGTCTACAATGGTGAAAAAAAAAGGGGGGGTTTTGTTTTTTTAGCCACAGGAAATGAATTGTTTGCACTTTTTTTGCCCTTTGATAGTTTAAATAACCATTTGGCAGAAAGTCTGCACTTGGGTGAAACTGAACCTCCTGCTGGAGATTTTAAAGAAATGTAAAACAGTAAATCTCTATAGTGACATTGACAAATTTTCTTGAAGCATGTAGCTGAGCCACAGGAGGCCATCTTGCCACCATGAGGAAATCTAGCAAGGGGACACAGCCAAAAAAATACCAATAAGTATAGGACTGAAAGTATTAAAAAAAGCCAGAATCTATGTAAACTGAATTTCATTCAATCACAGATTTTAAATAGTTAACTTTTTGTACTATTCGTAGTTCTATTTTTTTACCTGATTATTATCTACTAAAAAAAAAACCTAAAATATTCCTATACTATAGTTGACTACTTCATAGACTATAATTTTGAATTACTGTGAAAGTCTATTCTTGCGGCACCTGAGTGGATCAGTTGGTTAAGCGTCAGCCTTCAGCTCAGGTCATGATCTCAGTGTCCTGGGATCAAGCCCCATGTTGGGCTCCATGCTCAGCAGGGAACCTGCTTCTTCCTCTCCTCCCTGCTCTTGCGCTCACGCTCTCTCTCTCAAATAAATAAATAAATAAATAAATAAATAAATACATAAATAAATAAAATCTAAAAAAAAAAGAAAGTCTGTTCTCCTGTACCATATTCAAGAGAATAACTGTGTTTTATTCATTTCTGTATCTCTGGATCCCTTTACTATATAACACATAGAATATTTTCTAAAAAAGCTATTTAATTCATTATTTAATTTGCTTATAATAAATATTTGGGATTTCACTGAGTGAGATAGAAGGTCTTAACTCTAGATGTGAAATGAAATTCACTAATTTAATAACTATTTATTGAGTGCCTACTTTTCCATAAGCTTTCCTACTGCAATAGAAACTCTTCTACTGCAGTAGAAAATAAGAAAAACAGGCAAAATATCCTCCTCTTAACAAACTTATAGTTTAGTAGGTAGGTAATGTTTTAAAGATCACTCTGACTCACTTTTGTAGACTAGACTACTAATGTATGATCCCAATCATAGAAGAAGCAGGGAGAACAGCAAAGAAGCTACTCATTTATGATACAGCCTAGAGAGAGTGATGACTGACACCATCACTAAGGTGACACGTGATGATGGTAATTAAGGATCACGTTTGGGACATATTTCTGAAGAAGATTCAGTATTTTTCTGAAGGGCTGGATAAAAAGAGGTCAAGCATAATTCTAAGGTTATTTACTCCATTGAAAGGTTAGGAATAGAATTTTCTAAAATGGGGAGGTCTATAAGAAGAGAAACATGATTGAGAGGGGTAGAAATCAAGAAATCAGTGTTGCACGTATTAGCTGAAACACATAATATAACCAAGTGAAGACATTAAGGTAGGCTTTCAGGGATGCTAGTTGCTATTTTAGAGATGTCTGGGCTACATATATACATTTGAAAGCTAGCCACATGGAGATGGCATTTAAAACTAGGAAACTGAATGAGATTAGTTTACAGTGAGCCTTGATAGGGAAGTGAGAGGTTTGCAGACTGAGACTGTGGACCCAAGAGTTAAAGGAATGGAATATGAAGCTAAAATGTAGGAGTCAGTGAGTTGAGGTGAAAAAAATACAAATGGTCATTACAGAAACTATAAAATATTTTAAGAATATTAAGACAATGGTAGACTTCTCAAAGTATGTGGTTAGATCTAATTAGAGGAAAGTGAAAATTGATCTATGCAATTGGCAATTGAAGACAATGTTTCGTTGTTGCTTTGTGGTTGTTTTTTTCAGTTTTTACTTTTTAAAGGAACATTTTGACAGAATAATGGGAAAAATTCACTCCCTATATGAGCCATCCAAACAAAACAAAACAAAGAAGAAGAAGAATGGGGAAAAATACTGATTATACTCAGTCTACAAGTGAATAGAATGAAAGACCTGGACTTTATCTATAAAGAGTAGCAGAAATATAAGTAATAGAGTGGCAGCTGAAGAAAGTTCAAAGTAGGTTATTTTAAAATATTAGGCTAGATAGGACGGGATATATAGTATACAAGCAAAGGAGTTGGCTTTGATAGGATGGTGTATGTTACATCAATTGAGATAGCAGGCAAAGTAGAATATTTGTACTTACAGAGGTGCTTTGAATATGTGGTGAGTAATCATTTGGAAACTGTCCTCTGATTAATTCGTCAAGTGAGGTAGGAAGCAAGGTGAGATGAGAAGGTGTGAAATAGTTATACAGATGAGTAGGAGGGAAATAACATTATTGATACATATCAATAGAGATCCTAATTGAAGTGAAGAATTAGTGAAGATTAATTTACAGTCAAGTGTTACATCCTCAAACCACATGTTGTTATTCATATGCCCACATAAAATAGCCTGAGTGTTGAATTAAACTAGGGTTGAATTTTAACCAGGCAACAATAACGGAGGGAATTGGGGCAAATGATTTGAGGGTGTATGCAAGAAGTAAGTATAGAAATGGACCATGTAATATAATTTAGGTAATTATTGAAGTGATGACATGATAGGGGATAAGAGACATTGAAGTGTTGGTAGGGTCAGTGGATTATGAGGAGTGGAGAATTGTTGGGGAGAAAAAAAGGACTAGAAGGAGTGAGCTGGAAAGAGAAATGAGGCTGTGAGTGGAATATGAAATACTTGAAATTAATATTAAGGAATTTAAGATTATGGAAGGAATAGAATTATGCATGATGGTAGTATATGGAATACTACAGTGGGAATAGGTTGTAAAGTTAGGATGAATATTGAAATCTTCCTCAGTATCCTCCTCCAAAATGCTAGAATTTTAAGTGGATCAACTCTGCAGATATTGAAATAACCAAATAAGACTGGGATTATATTACAAAAAGATATAATAAGCCAGGTGTTAAACATTAAAGAATTAGAGGGAATGCCCAGGAAGGCCGGCTATGAAAGCAACAGGAGGAGATATGAGTAGCATGGTTTGATGGCATCATCTTCAAATAACCGAGATTTTTAAGGAGAAGGATGAGACAGTGATCCTTTTGAAGACACAATGAGGAAAAAGGACACCTACCTGATCCAGCCCCTGAAATATGAGGGGTGAGGGAGAAAGAGTAGCCACCACTAAAAGATTAGAGTCAAAATGAAAAAATGTGTATAGAAATGATTGGGGGGAAAGATCCAAATGGTGAGGAAGGACGTGGGAGGCTCTGGGTTCTTGCAGTGTCTGGGGTAAATGGTAACAAGGGGTTAACCATTATGGCCTCAAACATGGATCATGGTGGGGCGATTGTGAGTTCTGGCATTAAGTTGGAGGTGTGAAGTCTTGTCAGAGCTCACAGAGCTCAGTGGACAGCCCTCGGAAGCTCCTGCTAAAGTGGCAGGTCTCTGTGAGCCCCATTCCATTTATATGAGTGGAAATGTCCAAGGCACTTCAGACCACAGTTCCAGCGAGGCTTTCTAGGATCCCTGATGGAGGGATCATCATCCTATTTGATGGAGGTGTAGAGGTAGTGAGCGAAGGGCATTGTGACCTGACATACAGAATTCTGAATCCTCCTCATACACTAGTTTGGGAAGCATTTTTAACATAAGACCACATAAAGGCTTTGAAGACTATCATGAATCACACTCCTAATTGCCATCACACACACACACACACACACACACACACTCACACACATACACAAATATGAAGACACACTTATCTATTCGAATATTTGCTGAATGCAATGACTCCAATATTTTCTATATATAAAGATAATCACATTCTGAACAATCAGAATGAAATGAGGAAACCTTAATCAGGAAATAAATGTTAATAAAACCAGCTAGAGTATTTCTCTTACAATAATTTTTTTCTACTCTAAAATCAATTGTTTAACAAATATTTATTGAGAGTCATCTTTGTAAAAGACACCATAAACTAGATATTGGAAATATATATATATAAATACTATATCTTTAAAAAAATAGAAATTTTGTGATGTGCATATTTTTGCTTTCTAAATTTTATTTTTTCCACCCAAATTCTAAGATATTTCATGGGATAATGATGCTCTATTTTATTCTCACAGCTTATTCCTTTTTTAATTTTCCTTTTTCCTACTCACTGAGCTGCAATTAGAGCCTGTTTGCCCTGCTTAAGTGTCAACTCAATGTATTAACACAATTTATTTTCCTCAAGTCAGTTTCAGCATTTCATTAGTTTGCATGATGTCTCACCATGTCAGCCATGGGTAGAATTAGGGTTTTCAGTTTGTGTCACAAGCAAACCTAATTAAGCATGCGATGTGACTTTCAAATAGAACACTATATACACAGAAATGCGTAGGTCAACATATTTCCTTTCAACATATAATAAAGTTATATTTTCACATTAAGTCTGACAGATGTGTTTTAAAATAGCAATCACACATTTGGATCAGAATTTGTTAATTAATGGAGGGCCTCCACTTGGTCACTCAGTAACTCTCAACTAATAGGACACCTCAATTTCTTGGAGTTAATTATATCAAAAGCTGGCTGCTGCATTTTTCTTCTCTTGAAATCAATAGCCATATTTATAAGGCTAACTTCCTCTTTTGAATAAATCATTCTGAAATTTAGTGTAGAAAAAAGTTTGTTAAAGTTTATAGTTTTATCATTGTAGATGCTGGTTATAAACTATATTACAATTAAAAATATCTAAGACATTATTGACATTTCCTCATCAAAAGTAGCTTCCACTACTGTTAGCATAATTTTATATTTTCAGGGAATTATAATTGACAGAAGTCATCCTCAAATATGATCTCCTAAGTGCTTCATTTTGAGAATATATGTTCACATCAGTATGATCTTCATCGCATTAGTCCTAGAATTATTAATTTCCCTGTAAATAATAAATAATGAAACATTATGACAGAAGTTAGTGCAGACCTCTGTGCATAAAGGTTGACTCAACATTGTGTGACTTCTAAGTTTTCGATGGCATACTTGATCAAATGAATCTTAGCCCCATAATGTTCTGCACAACATCAAATACTTCTTAATATCCAGTACTATTTTGCTATGCCTTCTGGATCGCATGTTGTTAGCAGCAAATTCTCTTTTGTATACTTTCTTTTTCTAACTGAAACCTGAGGATGTATAGTTCCCTTAGGTAGCTACTCTTCCTTCTTCCACAACCTGTGCTTCCACAACCTGTGAAAGGAAATGTATAGAAAGCCTTGCCCTTGTTATCATATCCAGACCATATTTCTTCCTCTGAAAAGCCTATCTATTTTTAGCATAGGACATTATCTATACTAGTCTCTAACTCTTTGTTCCTTCCTCCCAAGGCTCCTTTTCAAGTATCTTTTCTTCTCTCAGTTCCTGCCCATCTCCTACTAAAGGCTTTAGCATCTGGCTTGCTGTCCTTTTCTCAACCACTGTTGTCATCTTCCCTGATGACTTTGATATCCATCTTGTAAATTCACCCACCTTGGTTACTTACATTCTTTGCAATTATTTTGTAATGACTTTTCCTCTTCCTCCTGATCTTGGCAAATTTCCCATGGTCATATGTTATAATTTATCCTGACCTGTAATTGCATACCCTACAACATTTTGATTTAAGTTTCTACTCTCTGATCACCAATTCATGTATTTCAAGTTAACTCATTTGTGTACTTTAACACCAAAATTATGTCATTTTTTTCCTACAACCAGCAGGCACCTCTAATTATTTGTTTGCACTCACTATCCTCTGCCTATCACCCTTGGCCTTGGTCTTCATTTTGCTTTTTACAAAGCATAGCCATATATCCATTCTTAAACTCCTTTTTTCTCTTTTTCTATGTTCTATTGACCTGAAAACACAAAACCTGTTTAACTCTATAACCCATCGGGTAAACCTGGGTCCACTTTCTTTCATACATGTCTGATGTGGCATCTCAAACTTAATATATTCCAAATTAATGGGTTTATTTTCAATCCCTGGATAAACCTGCTTTCCTGTCAGTGTTCTTTAGACTTATCTTTGATTTCTCTGTCTCTTTCTCAGCCCACTTCTTGTCCATCATCAGCAAACACTTTTGTTCTCTCATAAATACATTTCGTGGATATGAACATTTTTATCATTATGAAGTCAACACCCTTGTTCAAGCCACCAAAAATTCTCATCTGGAACAGTTTGATAGCCTCCCACTTGACCTCCTTGTTTTGACTTCATTTAAGTATATGTAGGACATTGAATGAAAGCCTCACTAAGAAAGCAGTGATTTGAGTAAGGTGATGGAACATGCAACTCTCCGGAGGAAAAATGTCCGTGACAGAGGAAGTATCCCAAGCACAATCCCTGGCTACTGAAATCACTGTAATGAGACCAGTGTAACTGGTCTGGAGAAAGCAGGGGAAAGTAGTGAAAATGGAGAGGAAACCAGAGATAGGGACAGTTGCAGACCATGCATGCCACTGTAAGTCTTAGAATTTTACTCTAAATAAAATAGGAAGTATTACAGTGTTGCTGGCAAATGAAGGACATTATCTTCCTTATCTTTTAAAATGGTACTTTGTTGTGTTGAGCTGTGGAGTGACATAGATAGATGTAAAGAGATCTATTAGGAGCTAATGCAGTAATCTAGATAGGAGAAGATAGTGACTTGGACCAGAATAGGAGAGGACATGAAAAGAAGTGCTTGAATTATGGATACATTTTTAAAATGGAATCAATTGGATATCCTCTTATACTGGATTGAGTTAAAGAGAAAAAAAGTAAATATAATGGCTGTATAGTTTTTGGCCTGAACAATTAGAAAACAGACTTGCCATCATCTTAGATGGTAAAACTACAGTTAAACTAAGTTTGAGATAGTTTGCTTCCTTATAAGCTCTTCCACACAGGAGAGTGTGGTTTTTTTTGTTTTGTTTTGTTTTGTTTTTTGTTTTTTGTTTACATATGTTACTACCCTACTACCATTCAACAGGTTTCCATAACATTTAAATAAAATATAAGTTATTTAAAATGTTTATAAGTCTAGCCATAAACTGCTTCTGCCTATCTCTCCACCATATTCCCTTTCATTATTCAATTCCTGCCACTTTGGTCTTTGAGAAGTTTCTGGAATACCTTAACATCTCCTACTTCAAGCCTCTGTATTTGTTGGTCTCCTATTTAAAGGACATTTCCCCCAGAAACTATGGTAGCTTGATATACACATCATTGGGTGTTTTGCTCAATTGTCTCCTCAAAATTTCTTTCCTGTCCATCTTGATAAACATTCTGAAAATAGTTCTCAATTACTCTCTCTACTTTAACTTATAGTGTTTTTATAAATTATAAATCATAATATTATATATTATAAATTAGTATACATGCTAATTTTCATTAGAAAATATAACTATTTTTGTCTAATAATATTGTTTTAAGGCTTAAAGAACTGTGAAATATGAATCATATATGTTTTGAGATCCAGACAATGACTCAATTTCTCAGTTTAAGCAGAAAAGATAAATTGATAAAATGAATAGTGTATAAGTTAGACATTTGTCTATGCCCTAACAAGTTACAGTAAGCAAGCATATAGTGGTTTTGCAAAGCTTCTATTGTAAGAATAAGTCTATCTACCTCAAAGGGTTTTTTTCCAAGAAGTGGAATAAGTACATGGCAGTGTTGAAATTGATACAAGTAACTCTGCATCAGAATTTCCATCTATAGATTATGAAACCAAAGAAGACAAAAGTGAATCACAATGCTTTCTTTGTGACAAAAATTACAACTCACTTATAATCGAATGGTAAAGACCCAGAAAAAAAAAAAAAATGTAGCTAAACCTCCTCCAAGTCTTCAAACAAGTGATAGGAGTATTTCAAGATAACAGAGTCAGAGAAAATTATTTAGAGTTACTTTATAACTATCTCCTTCCATTTCCTAGAATAGTTTAGAGTTTGAAAGAGCCATTTCAGCAACTAGAAAACTTTAAGCAAGAATATGCTTGCAATCCATAAGTGACACTATTGACATACTATTTTTGAAGCTAGCTCTTTAAAAAAATCAAATAATATTTAATTTTCAATTTTCATTTTTGTTGTTTTATGGAGTGGTTACTTCATTGTTTCAATACATTAATAATTTTCCTACCAATTATTTATAACAGCATTGAAACATTTCATTTTTAATTTTATTAAGCTTATGTTTTCCTTGGGGGTTTGAAAAATATATTTTAAAAACTTGCATTTAAAATATGGTAATTATTTAGGTTCATTGATTTTCATTTTATTTTGTGAATTCCTTACACTTTAAAAATAAATATATGTAGTAAATGCCAGTATTACTGCATTAGATGAAGTATTTTTCAAAATGCTGGTGATAAAATTTGCTTACTCTGTTTTATTCAATGCTGTGTCCCCAAAAGAGCCTAATTTCTCATTAAAACCAGTAGTATGTATTCCATAGGTCATTGAACAAAGTTTGTGATACTCTATCCAAGAAATAGAGTAAAGCTAATTGTCTAATAAATATTGGCTTAAAACTGTAACCCAATAATGGAGAGACATTTCAGGTAGTTATAGGAAATCATTTTGGGAGGAAAAAGAAAAGGAGAAGATAAAAGCGTGTGTTATTTTCTCCTAGCTTTTCCATTATCATATTTTATTTCCATTATCTTTCTTTTCTTTTCCTTACATGTATCTTATTCAGGTCCTCTGTTCTTCTATATATTAGCTCCCCTTTTACCACTAAAAATAACACCTTGGATATTTTCATCACAATTATTTACATCCTTCTTACCCTCTAGTTTACATCCTTCTACCCTCTAAAAATATTTACTGTTTCCTACTACTTTAATATTTATTATAAAACAATAGTTTTATACAAAAATATAATTATACATTGGCTATTCCATGAACATGGTAAACTGAACGGCATTTCTTTCTCCTCTCCCCATACTTAAAACAGCTGACTTTTTTGACCAAAATGATTGCTAGACACCTTGATCAGATAAATAGGTTAAGTTTTAGCTTCCCTGACAATCTCAACAAAAGCAATTTATGCAGATTCTCTTGCTTTGTGAGCTGGGAAGCATTTGTAAATTAGCAGAGGGACAACAGAACAATAACCAGAAAATAGCAGCTACTTCATCAGTATAAACACTTTGACTATTTGAGGGTAGGTCAGAAATCAACTTACTTACGTGTTCTTGTTCTCCTTTGCCATAAAGAGTCAATTAAGTTCTGAATTTAAGGACTGTAGACTCTCAGTGAGAGTTTGCTCAGTGATACCAAGGAGGAAAGAGGCCGGATCTCTCTGGCCTCAGAGACCGTAAGGAGAGGACTGATGTCCTGGTTTCTTCAACTTTCTTGGCCCAATTTTTCCTTCCATTCACTGAGGGATACCGCACTTAAGACACTGAGTTAGCAAAGAAAAATTCTGGATGCAAGAGAGGCCAGAGACAGGAGAAGAGCATGAGTTAAAATAAAACGATCACAAATTGAGGATAATAGAATCTCTGGAGGAGAGAGAGGTCATATAAAATTAGATAACTGTAGTCAAAATAAGTGAAAAGATTCCAGAGGAGGGCACATAGATATACATACATATGAAGACTACAACTAAAAACATACTAATCAATTAATGACGTGGATGGAAAATTGGAAGGAAAGTGGTAATCCAAATTATGGAAATCTTGAATGCTTTATGGAAGAAGTATTTTAAAGTAGAGAAAAGAGTAAATACATAGGGATCTGCTTTTATCTTCACGTACATACATGACCTCACCCTAAATTTATCCTGGTCTTATGAAATAGTAATTGCCCATGAAGCTGTCCCTGATGCAGACTTTGAGAAAACAGCAATAACCTGTGCTTGCCATATACTGTAACCTGCATTTCTCTTGAAATATTCTTTATCTAAGTCTTTATTTCCTGTTCTCTACCATGAGGAAAGGAAAACAAAAAACAAAAAAAACTTTTTCACTGAATATGCACCGTGGCTAGGAAAATAACTACCTACAGAAGGAGCTCAAGGATTATTTATTGAAGAGCTTAATGGATGAATTAGTTAATGAATCATGATGAAGAAAGTTGAGTGTCTTGGAGAATAGATCAAGGAGATCTAACGTATGAATGATAGCAGCTCTAGAAGGAATAAAAGAACATATGGAGGAGAAGGAATAATTAATCAAGTTGTAGAATATTTCTCTGAGCTGGAGCAAGGGCTGAGTCTGAGTATTAAAAACACTCTATCCAAGCTAGATTGATGATAAAAAACACACAGTGAAATATCTATCAAGCTTTAAGGCAGGAAAAAACAATTTACCTACAAAGGAAAAGTAATCAGCATGGCATCAAATTGTTTATTTTCAATACTAGTCGCTTCAGGACAGTGGTATAACATTTATAGCTTTAGAAAGCATCTATAGACTACCCAGAGAAAATACTGCCTCCTCCAAATCTTACACATGACTACTATATATTGGGTAGTGAGAGAAATATTTATATTTATGCAGACAATCAGAAAACCTATCATCCAGGTGACCTATCTGAAGAAGATAACTGGAAAATATTCTTTCTAAATATAAAATGGACTAGAATAAAAATTTCAAAAGGGAATATGGATTAAAAATGAAAATTAAAATGTGTGCATGTATGTGTGTACATGTGCATGTGTGTACATACATGTTCATATACTCACATAGGTGAACATAAATAGATAATGATAGAATATCAAGGTACATATATAAAATAGGTGCTAAAATAGGGCTCCTGAAGCAGATGGGACATCCATGGAGGAAATTGTATTTAAGGTCTAGAACTAAAAGAAATTAATTATGTGAGCAAAGCCCCGGGATTTGTTAGTGGATAGGAAAGTAGACATCATGTGGAAGAAATATGGCATTCCACGAGGAAAATTATGTATCCAGATTTGTGAAACAATTAACTTTTGTTGCCCCCCCCAAAAAAACATAGTAAACATTATGTGATTGGCTTTACATCAAAGAAATATAAGTTTACCATTAACAGAATGTAAATGTTTTGGAGCCTTTCTTTTCTTTTCTTTTCTTTTCTTTTCTTTTTTGGGGGGTGGGGGAGCTTTTCTGAACTATGAAGAGCAGAAGGAAGGAAGGAAGGAAGAGATGAGAAAAAGAAAAAAAAAGAAGAGGAAAGGATCTCTGAAACCCTAAAATAATATTTCTCTCCAACAAGGAGAATTTATCTCAAGGGTGGAAATGAGTACCAGTGCCTGGATTCATCCATGGATCTCCTGATTGTAAAGAGCTATATGTAAACCAAAAGGACCTAAGTATGCAGACCTCTGCTATAAGACTCTTCTAAATGCATGGATCTCTAAGGAGGTAGAACAGTTCCCTAGCTACTTTATAGGAATAGTTTGAGTAATAAAGGTTATCAGTGAAGTCAGCAAAGCCATGGGCAGTGGAAAGCTGAGAAGCAGCCTGAGTTGACCATAGTGTTGGCATGCACAGTAGAAAGTCTGGCATGGTTAGGGTCAAAAAGATGTGAAGGTATGGGCAGTAAAGTTGACACAATGTTCTGGGAAGAGTGGCAGCTGTTGTAGTAGAGCCGGCCTGAAAGGTTAGTGCTGTAGTTCAGGCCCTGGAGAGTTTGAGTTTATGAAATGATCACAGTATAAGGAGAAGTGGAGGCATGAGAAGCACCATGGATTTACATGATCCCACATATACCAGTGGATGGCAGATAATAGGAGGGAACAGCATTTTTGAAGGTAAGGAGATGAGGCTTCCTCTTAATTTCAGATCTAAAGGTTTACCTGACAACTCTTTGTCTCTCTGAAGCATCTCGATCTCACTTTTTTTTTTTTTGAACTTCAGTTAAAAAGATTTAAGTTAATCACAGTCTCCAGTATAACAACATATTACCATTGATTCATACAAGGCTTCTTTCATCTTTTAATACTTGGTTGTTTATTTTCTTTCATTCCCATTCCCTACTTCCAGTCTCCTGATTTTCACTCTTGTTTTTGATACTTCTGAATATTGGTAACTCTTACAAATTCCTTCATGATCTCTTTCTCCTCTCATCTCTTGCTACTCTCATTATTTACTTTGAGCTCTAGTCATGGAGAACCACTTGCAGTTGCCTGAGAACAGCATGTTTCTTCTCAGTTCAACAGTAATAGGATAGCGCAAAATTTACACTTTATGTATGAAAAAAAACCTAAATTGGTACTAAATTAGTTAAATAAAATATATATTTTTAAATATACAATTAGAATCAGATTCATTAACATGAAACTTTTGATGACCAAGGTTTCTGAAGAAGAATGGACAATTTGGACAGGAATTGGCTTCTTGTTTATAACGTCCTTGGATTATTGGTAATATGGGAACAGTGGTGATAGACTAGGGTGGTGGGCTAGAATGACTTCTTGCATTAGCAGTTTCTGCTTTCTGTAGGTGCTTCATTTGGACTATCATGGGGAAAATATGGATATAAATGTATATTTATTACATCTGAGTATTTCTTCAGGATAAAGTCCTAGAAATAGAATTTTGTGTCAATGAATACAACATACTTTTTTTCATTTTCAAATATGAGTTTAGTGGTAACTATTTCTGTTGTACATTTTGAGGCTTTTGCATTCAAATTCTGATAGCTAGCATACATTTTCTAAGGATCAAAACTTACATACCATGAGAATCATCTATTTCATAGGAATTGGAATTCTTCATCCATATAAATAAATAAGCCTAGCATCTTTTAGTTAGTTCCACCAAATATTTTGTTCTATTCAGCTATTCTTATTTTTATTCAATTTTGGCAATCTATATTTTAACATAAACGTTTTAGCATATTTGCACTGAGGAATATGTAGTGTTGTTAGCTTCCATTTGTCCTCATATTCCCTTTTGCATTTTTATTTTTGTGTATTTGTGTTCTTTCCCTTGATTTCTTAATTACACATTCCAGAAAAATATCTATCTCATGATCTTTTTAAATAAATGACTCTAGCCATATTAATTGTAGTACTTGTTTCTTGATGTGAAATGTAGTCAGTGTAATTTTGTGCTAAATCTTCATTTAAAATAAAATTATTAGGTACTGTACATGTCCTGTAAAAAAACTTAAAAAAAATCAGTTTTGCTTAATATTGTAATGTCATAGGGAATGTGTAAGTAGGCCAATATAGTTTATTTTTTCAACGTAGAAATATGAATGAAGAAAGGGTAGAAAAACTAAATATAATAAAATTTACAGATTTTTTAAATTGCCAAATATTAGCTATTATGTTCTGATATTCACACAGACCAGTTCATAAAATGTGTTTTTGCCCTTATCAAACTGTTAAAATATTCTGATTCACTGTGTTTTAAGTGTTCATTTTTTATATTTTCTTTTTCTTTCACTTTTTGCTATATATTCTCAAGTATGAATTGTACCCTACTTTTGACATTTTTGGGGGGAGTGAGGTGACAATTCAGATTTTATTGTTTATATTGAACATATTTTATTTCTATCTACTTTTATTTCAAAGCACTTCTTTCTTTTTTTTTTTATTTTTCTTAAAGATTTTATTTATTTATTTGAGAGAGAGAATGAGATAGAGACAGAGAGAGCATGAGAGGGGGGAGCGTCAGAGGGAGAAGCAGACTTCCTGCTGAGCAGGGAGCCCGATGTGGGACTCGATCCCGGGACTCCAGGATCATGACCTGAGCTGAAGGCAGTCGCTTAACCAACTGAGCCACCCAGGCGCCCATCAAAGCACTTCTTTCTTAACTCATTTGGCTCTATTTTAATTTTTGTTAGCCACTAAGTCATCTCCCTATTTATATACTATCTCACCATATTATCTTCTATATTGTATTTCATAAAAAGTCTTATCTTTTTTTTTTTTTAAAGATTTTTATTTATTTATTTGACAGAGAGAGAGACACAGTGAGAGAGGGAACACAAGCAGGGGGAGTGGGAGAGGGAGAAGCAGGCTTCCCGCCGAGCAGGGAGCCAGATGCGGGGCTCGATCCCAGGACCCTGAGATAATGACCTGAGCCGAAGGCAGACACTTAACGACTGAGCCACCCAGGCGCCCCAAAAGTCTTATCTGTTTAACTTATTGAGCTGAACTGTTGATTCTATTTGAAATTTCTCTCTTCTTTTATGTATTTTCCCTTTATCTTTAGCATCTTTCATGTTTACTTGCACTTTTGTAATAGAATTTCTCAAAGCATCCATATTATTCTAGAGTTTGCTTTTATTTATTTTTCTTTGTTTTTGTTTTCTCTGGTTTAAATTCTTAAGTGGCAAGAATACTATTTAAGCCTTTTCTTTCCCTGGCTGCAGGCTGAGTTGTTAGGATATCATTAGGATGAGATTCAAAAGCTCCTCTTAGATTTCAAACTAGGAGTAGGAATTTAGACATGGAGGGTTGATAGCCTGTAACTCAACAGGAAAATTTTCTCATTATGGGTTTCCTCTGCCTTTGGGTTAAACCTCCCTGGGCCAAGTTTTAAAGATGGTGTTTTGGGGCTTCCTTCTTAGTATATTGTGAGAGTGCTAACACTTCGGCACAATATTTCATAATTATTAAGTTCTGCTTTGTTTAGAAACCTCTTTCTCAGAGTTGCTGCTCCCTAATCTTCGTTCAGCAACCTGTTGATCTGATCTCATGAAGGACTGAATATTAGTTCTTTACTTAATTTATAGCTCTGATCCTTCTCTTTGGAAACGATACTCCAGAACAATATAAGACCAAATAACACACATGTCCTTAGCTAGTCTTGGACAGTTTGATTCATTCTCTCGCAAAGGAGAATTGAGACATAATAAGTACAACCCACCAAAATTTGAGGATATTCTGGTGTTTCCTTATTCCTGCTACTCCTTATCCCCAGTAGGAAAGAGTGGGAATGATACCTTTCACAACAAAGTGGTACTTGGAGTAATTTCTGGGTTTCTAGGTAGATCCTCAGAATGAGGGAAGTAAGGTAAACATGTCCTAACAGGTTTTATTAATAGAGTAACAGATACAATACTTTTAAAGTTAAGACCATACTTAATTTTAATAACAGCTCTAAAATTAGTTATATGACCAAAGTAAATCTCTTAACTCCTCTGAGTTTGTTCCTTCATTTAATATAGTGGTAATGATATGTATCACATGGGATTTATAAGGATTGAATGAGAAAATAGAAAATAGTGTTAAAATAATTAGCCTAGTTGCTGGCACATAGTAGGTGCTAAAAAAAAAAATGGATGGTATTCCTGACATAAATGAGGGAATGGTTTAATTCTACAAGGTGCCAGTGCCAGGCTATACCTTGAACAGTAGGAAAAGAGAATTATTAAAGTATTTTACTGATGTTATTTCAGTTAAACTGTGTCAACATGGCCTTTGATTCCTTCTTTTATGAAATTATCCTGTGTTCTTATAAGATATTTGAAATAATTAATATATGATATAATTCACTTTGTTATTAAATCAGTTTGTAACAACTTAGTCTTAAGAAATATTTTGGGGGCTCCTGGGTGGCTCAGTCGGTTAAGTGCCTGATTCTTGATTTCGGCTCAGGTCATGAGGTCGACCCCCGTGCTGGGTTCTGTGCTGGGTATGGAACATACCTAAGATTCTTTCTCTCTCTTTCCCTCTGCCCCCCCTCCACACGCCCTCTCCCTCACTCTCTCTAAAAAGAAGAAGAAAAGTATTATTTTGGCCTTAAAATCTCTAGTATCTACTTTAGAGAGATACATTGTCATTTAATTTGGTGCTCCATTCACTTTCAATAGAAAGTTTGCTAAACATGATTTAAAGTACAGGAATATTTCTCACAAATTAATGAGAGTGAGGGCAAAGGAAGACAATACACCATGTATTCTTAGCATCTTATTGATTGCAGCTAATGAATTGCAGTAACCTGGAATCCAGATTTGTTTTGTGTGTCTCAACATATCTATAGAGATGCTATCAGCTAGGAACACCTGGGGCACTCACCAGGGCTGATATTACTCTTGGCAGCCTCCATATACGTTTCCCCCACAGGAGCCAATGTTGTGGCCTCTGTGGTTCTTATGCTTACAAGATGTACTTTGCACCAACCATCAGGGATCTTTGATAAACAAGGTTATTACTCAAGTACTGGGGTGTAAAGGGCATACCCACAGGCCAGCAGCCAAGTTGCTGGCAGAGAGAGCGAGCAAGAGAGACTATGTGGACCTGGGGTTGTGCATTTATTGGGGTCAAGAGTGGGGCACCTACGGTTTCACAGATTCACTCTTTACTGGTGAATTTAGAACGAAAGAGTGGGAATTAGAGAGCGGGAAAGGAAGTGGCCAGTTATTTAGTTACACAGGGATTTGTATAAAGAGAACTTCATGGGTGGGGAAGGCCTGTCTTCTTATCTCGTTGTGTAGCTAGTCTCTGTGTCATACAGATGGCAATATGTTTATTTGAGATGGGTGTCTGAAATGGATGCCTTGGCAATTAAAAGCTTAATGTCAGGCATTGCCATTACAATCAAAAAAGCTTATGGGGGTAATCGGAGGGGGAGATGAACCACGAGAGATGATGGACTCTGAAAAACAAACTGAGGGTTCTGGGGGGGGGGTGGGAGGATGGGTTAGCCTGGTGATGGGTATTAAAGAGGGCACGTTCTGCATGGAGCACTGGGTGTTATACGCAAACAATGAATCATGGAACACTACATCAAAAACGAATGATGTAATGTATGGTGATTAACATAACATAATAAAAATTTAATTAATTAATTAATTAATTAATTAAATCAGTTAACATAAAAAAAGCTTATTCCTAGGCACTTACACTACAAGATTGCTTTATTTAGAAAAAAAAAAGTAAAGATGACTATAAATAAAACCCTATAAGTAGCCTGTGACCATACTATTACTGTTCACTGTAACTGTTTATACTATGTCTCAAATTTATGTGTGTCATTAAATCCTTGTAGCACATGATCAGTACATAATGGCTTTCCTAAGCACTAGAAATCTCACTTGTCACCCTTTTTTCACATTTTAAAAATTGTCTTATTTATTCCAATAGTTTTCCAAAACTTATATTTTATTGTTAAATATTCAGTTAGGCCAAAATTAGTTTTACTATTAAATTCTCAAAAGATAATATTAAGACTATTAAATGAATGTAGTTTACGCTGATTCTCACTAAATAAATCATTTTTTTCTCCTTTGCTAAGAACACAAGCATGCATAGACAAAATTAATGATTAAAAATATATGTTGTATGTAATTTAAACAAAGCATTATTATTTTTGTCAAACTGTTAATAGGCTTTTGTGAAAATATTTAAATTGTAACTTTTCTTATTTACATGGATGTATTTACAGTTGTTTGCCAGGATTTACTGGAAAAAACTGTGAGAAAGTAATTGGCCGCTGTAGACTGCTCAGCATCAACTGTCTGAATGAAGGATGGTGTTTCAATATAAGTGGAAGATTCAGAGTAAGTAATTTAATACATGGCTGAGTAATTTAGCACTTGAAAATACAATAGCTTCAGGCAGTCTGTATTTCAAATGCTTTTATTAATCTAAACCAGAGAATTATATCTTTATATGTATATTTAAACATGACTTATATAAAGTTTAGTAATGGAGGGGTGCCTGGGTGGCTCAGTTGTTAAGCGTCTGCCTTCGGCTCAGGTCATGATCCCAGGATCCTGGGATGCGCCCCGCATCGGGCTCCATGCTCTGCGGGAAGCCTGCTTCTCCCCCTGCTTGTGTTCCCTTCCTCCCTGTGTCTCTCTCTGTCAAATAAATAAAAATCTTAAAAAAAATAAATAAATAAAATTTAGTAATGAAGATTTTTAACTTGTAAGAATTATGTTGGAAGGGCATTAACAAGAGTTTTAGGCAGTGTGTTTATTATAAAATAAGTATATAGCATGGGCGCCTGGGTGGCTCAGTTGGTTAAGCGACTGCCTTCGGCTCAGGTCATGATCCTGGAGTCCCTGGATCGAGTCCCGCATCGGGCTCCCTGCTCGGCAGGGAGCCTGCTTCTCCCTCTGACCCTCCCCCATCTCATGTGCTCTCTCTCTCTCTCTCATTCTCTCTGTCTCAAATAAATAAATAAAATCTTTAAAAAAATAAATAAATAAATAAATAAATAAATAAAATAAAAAAATAAAATAAAATAAGTATATAGCTAATTGAGTCCTGGCAATATATCTCTGTATATGTAAAACCACAGTTACTAATGCCATAAGCTCTTAAACTAGATGGAGAATAAAGTTAGTGAGATAGTTAGGATATACAAATATGCTTTTTATTGGTGGATAGTTTTTGAAATGACTTTACAAGTACACAATGGGTGTGCGACAGACAGTAAGGCATATCTACAACTCAGCATTTCCACTTTCAGGTATATCTATTGGAAAAATTATCAGGCATGCACTGAAAGAGCCATATACAAGAATTTTCACGCCAAATCTAAAACAAACTTAAAGCCTAAGGATACTGTATGGTGACTAACATGACACAATAAAAATAAAAAATAAATAAATAAATAAATAATAAATATTTTTTAAAAAGCCTATGCATAGGAGAGTGGAAAAATTCATCATGGCAGAGTCACACCATGGTATTATAATGAGTGGTTAAAATAAGTGAACAATAGCTACATGTATTAATATTTTAAATATCAAAACATAATGTTGAATTTCAAAATCTTATTGAAGACTGACATAGATAGCCTGATAATAATTAATTAAAATTTTTATACACAAGGAAGTCCATACTTTCTATGATTGATAAATATATAGCAAAAGTATAAACACACATATCAGAAATATACACACTGGCTTTACTAGAAGGGCTCTCTATAAAGAGATGTGGGGAAAAGATCACTGAGAGTACAGAAGGAACTTCTAATCCATTTATGATGCTTTATTTCTTAAAACTGTTTTGGTAAATAATGACAGTAGGATTATGGCATTCATTTTATTGTTTTCTCTAAATACAAAATATTTTAATAAAATATTTTTAAAGTAATGAAAAGTCAATTTATGAAATGAATCATGACAAATTTATGTGTATACTTCTGGAAACATATGCTAAAATATAAAAATGTTATTATGTAAGAACACATAGGATAAGAACATAACATTCATTTTGCAGCTATAAAATGTTGATATTACAGCATGTCATTTATGGTCATTATTTCATTTGATCTTCACATAAATACCATTACATTTTATAGAAAATTAAAATGTCTATTGAGCTTTTAATATTTTCCCAAATTCATACATATTGGTAAGGATGGATAAAGCTAGATTTAAACTTATTCCAAGCAACTCTACAACTCATACTTTTAAGTACTATACATAACTACTTTCACTATAAAGAATGTACTAGCATCTCTTTTTCCTTTAAAATATATTTTTACCCTTTCCTTAATAGGAGATTGTCTAATTGAAATGTCTTTCCTGCTTTGGTTTGAATTTCTTTTATATTATACTATTTATATTTGGGCTTTGGTTTCTGTTTTGTCTTGAGATAGTCTCCGAGAATTTATCTCTGACTTTTATTTTTAAATTTCTCTTCCTCCACCATCATTTCTTCCTGGAAAATCTCACCTGTTCTAGTATGTCAACAATTATCTATATGTTACTGACTCTAAATCCAGTTTTAATTTCTTTTTTAAGGAACTAGACTGGACTTATTATTACCTTGCCAAATCTGCTTTTTCTATAATTCTACTTTAAGTTTAATGACTTTTCACTAGATAAAATATTAGCAAGAAGGAAATGCTATTGGCCTTCTCATTGGGTTAAAATTTAGGTGATGATGAAGATGATGTGCATTACGAATGTTTTTAACACTATAATATTTTTTCAAAAATATGTTTTTCCCTACTGATTAATAATCTTAGTTATGGCTATATTGAAGTTTTGAAATAGTTTATATTCAATTAACTTAATTTATATTTTCATGATACTTAAGTTCAATGTGATATATTAAAGAAAATAAAATATATATTATAGTCAAATTATTTTTAGCTTGTAAATATAAAATGCATTTTTGGAATTTTTAACTGATATTTGTTTTTCTACTCTAATTTTGCATTATTAACTTTTGAATATATCGACCAAATTCAAAGAGACTATATGATAAACTATAATATTTTAGGAAGAGATTTAAACTATTTCTCCTCCTGTTTGGAGAAAACAAATATATTTATATTCAGAGGAAAGAAGAGAGCAGGCATAATGCAAGCAAAATGATACACTTAAATTCAACTATATCCAGGATCACAGTAAATATAAATTGATTACACACTTCAGTTAATAGGCAGAGATTATTAATGGTACCTGAAGCAAAACTCGAATGTTGAAAAGATACTCATTTTATATAAAAAAGATAGAGACATATTGAAAGTAAAATAATGAGAGAGATATATAAAAATTAGGCAAAATAAATACTGGTGTAGTTTTATTAATAAGGTAGATTTCAATATCAGGAACTATCAAAGATGGAGGACTTTATTTCACAAAAATAAGTGGGTCAACTAATCATACTGAGTTATACATTTAATAAAAGAGATTCAAAATATATGAACCATAAACTGACATAATCCAAAAAAGGAATAAGTAAAAGTAAAATTATATTTGAGAGATGAATACTTTCCTTTCAGTAATTGGTAGAATAAGTAGACAGAAAATCAGGAGGGATATACAAAATGTGAACGGTACTATCAATCCACTTACCTAAATGACTACAAAATGGTACACACAACAGTTGCAGATTACTTATTCTTCTCAACAACACATGTACCTTATTCAGAGGCCTTTTTCATTATGGGGGAGCTGAGGGCCGTAGCTGGGGCATTTCCCATGTGCCTCCAGGGAGACCTCTTTATGTAGGGGGGCCTTGACTAAGCCAAATTTTCCACATTGACTTAATACTTTTCCACCCCTAGCCCTCTTTCTCTACCTTTCCACCAAGTCCATATCAAGAGCCTTTTCTTCAGGGCAATGAGAGGGTTCCCTCATCTGTGTTGCAGCCACTGGATCTTGCCTCATGTTGTTCCTCTGGGGGGAAAAATACCTGTAGCCTCTTTGTTCCTGTTAACAGCACTGTGGCAATAAGTGAATAAAGGCTTGAATATTACTATTTTCAATTCGGCTCTATGCCCTAAGTGATCTCCTTGACCCTTGATTGCTTGCCAAGAAATTAAAAAACACTCTGTCATAGTGGGGCATATTTGTTACTTCATGCAAAATTATATGTATACTATATCAGTAATTTTTAAAGAAAAAACAATAAATTTCAACAGTAGATTTTTATAAATAATCTTTAGATAAAAATGCAAATGGAAAAGAAGCACATTTTTAAAATGTTCAGATAGATGAAATATCATTTAAGGCAGTATGGACATACCGTTTTATACTTTTCCATCAAAACACAAAAGTATACATATTTATTGCAACAGTATTTTCACATGTATTCAGGGAAAATAGGACCACCAGTTGGCAATTTAGAATATATACCTAAAGTTTTTTCATCTGTAATAATTCAGAAATACCTGAAAATAGCTGTAATAATCTAGAAGTACCTGAAGTAAGAAAGCAGGATTATATTAAACATGTGTAGAAAATATTCACTATATTGTTGTTTATTTTAGAATAGAAATAATCAAATTAAGCAATGAGAATAGCTTAAATATTATAATGTGTCCCTATAATAGAATACACCTCCAATTTAGACTATGTTTTTCAAGTGTATTGGGATATTTGGAAAATACTTAGATCGAAATAATCTGATGAAAAATGGCTATATTATTCTAACTGTAATTTGGGTTTAGATGTGTATATGTAAGGTATTTATCTTCTTGTAATAAAATAAAATATGTATTTCCTGTGTTGTGGGAAAGGTCAACAGGCATGGCAGCACTACTCCCACAGAGATTATCCATTGGGTTTCACCTCCCAGAGTGTTCAGACATCATGAAAGATTATATATCAAGAGCCCAGGCTTTTCCAGGCAGTAAGAAGTGCAGGGGGTTGGGGGAGCCAGTTAGATGGCACAAGGTGATACAGTTTCTGACTTACCCATCCCCATAATCACTCAAGACTTTGTCATTTTAAATAAATGTAAATTTTCCCTATAGATTTGCACTGACTTAATGGAAAGAGTGAAATATCTGAGGCCTGTAATCTATATAGTCTAGGAACAAGTTAATAGACACAGGGACAGGGAAGCAGGGAGCCACAGAGAATCATGGGGAAGAATGGCTTAGGGAATCACAGAGAGGCTCTGAGTTAAAATCCAGATCTAACTTAACACCAAGGTTAACCAGAGTTGTGTTGGCCAGTGGAGGCTGGATGATATTTGTATTGTACAGATATGCATAATATGGGCTAAAAGGAAATAAACCAACAATGTGACAGTGGTCTACTCCTGTTAATGGAATTAGATGAAAATTATAATCAGAAAAAATGATTTACTTCTTTTGAATATACATTTAATTGTAGTATTATGAAGGATAAAACATATTCCATAATTACTTTAAGATTAGGAAGTTTATATTAAATGCAATAGGATGGACAATATTAAGTGTAAAAAAAATGTATGTCAGAACCTTATTAATTCTAAGCCATGCTCCTCATCATGAGTTAAATTTCCCTTTTTTCAATTCATTTTCTCTATAATTAAAGTGGCAGAAGGATGCTGAACTTTCTCACTGAAATTGTGATGAGGAATTTCTAATCAAGCACTTTCACAATGTCAATATTAATCTCAATATTAATAATATAAATAGCCCCCATGATAAAACAATTGTTACACCCCAAATGAGAGTCAGATTTCTAATAGCCACCAAAAATAAATCATTGAAAAAAAATTAAGAACTCAAACAGGGAGAGAACTGTTCTGATTGTCATTTTCATGTTTATAAAAATGAAAAAATTACAGCCACTAAATTAAAAATATGATTGATACTATGCACACAATAAACTAAAAATATAGGCACTGTGCAATTAAATGCTATTTACATTGCCTCATAGCAATGATTCAGGGTTTCTTAGAGTTTCAATGATTTACTAATAAATTTAATTTCATTTTAATAGATATTATACATACTTAGAGCCACAATTTCTGGTCTGTGCCTATCCAAATATTTTATAACTTCCTAATGTTATGACAGAATTGTTGACTGCTGCTTTTTATACCATCAAAAAAAATACCATGAGAGCTTTATATACAGCTCCTTTGGTTCTCTTCTTTTATAACCGGTTGAAGGATGCAGATATAAGAAAGCAGTTTATGTTTTATCTCATCTTTTTAAGTTTCCTATAAGGTTTCACTGGGGAACCAACAAAAAAACAAAATTTAAAACTCATCTAGTTTAACTTTACCATCTGTTTCATTCCTCTTTTCTATTTCCATCCTCTAGTTAAATCTTTTTTTTTTTTACAATAATTTTCAGCAAGCGTGACTTATGCAAACTCATACTGAACACTGAGAGAAGTAAAGCTCAAATTAGAATTCCATATGAATACAATTTGCATTTGGGGTAGGAGTTAGAGTTTTAAAATTTTAGTTGCAACAACAGAAAATCTAAACAGAATATTTCTCTCTCTCTTTCAATCTCTCCCTCTCTCTCTTTCTCTCTGTCTCACACACACATACGCACACAAGAATTTGAAGTCTCACAAAATTAGGCTTTTCAGGGGCTAGATCAGGTAAGCATTAAACCAGAGGCTCAATGTTCATATTCCTTCTAGCTCACACTAAAATAGCAACAGTGCCCTCGAAGTTCCCAGAAGAAACCAGGCATACTCTGTTCTGCCTCAGGGCCTTTATCTTAAAGATTTTGACCCAAATTTCTGGTTTGTGGGGTTTTTCATTCTGTTTAGGTATTTTCTCAAATGTTTACCTTTTCAGTGAGTTCTTCCATAGACACCCAGTGGAAAATGTTAAATACTCACTTCTGGTTCATACATGTCATCTCCTTTTTTTAGTTTCTTTTCAACAACCATTGCCATCCAGTTTCCCAGATAACAGTATAGTTCTTCACATATCTTTTTATTGTCTATAAGTGTATATTAGACTGAAATTTAAGCTCTATGTAGGTAGATATCTTTGTTTCTTTGTACAGGACTACCCTTCTTCCAGGGAAGGCAGCAAAATTTCAGCAAAGGCAAGTCATGCCAAGTGTAGCAGATGGGAACCTCTTTGGAAGGATGCCTCTATGTAGGAAGAACACAAACTCCACAAACTGACCAACAGGAGACATCTCTCTTAGGCATAGGGTAGTCAAAGCTAACTTGACACTGAATTTGGGGAGCGGTACATTTGGTGAAGACGGGAAGAATTATGTGATACACAAAATACCCCTCAATGTTGGTTTTTTTTAATGTAAAAAAATGTAAAGGTCAACAAATCAAAGAAAGGAATGTTGGATAAGCTAACTATGTTATAGACACTCAAAATATTAGTTTGCACACATATACAAAACGAAAAAATCTAATATTTACACTATGATCTGCTACTAAAGCCTAAGTTGAACAGAAAAGCTGAAACTATTTCCTACTGGCCCATAACTATCCTAAGCTCCTAAAGGTACCTTGTAATTGTACCCTCAACCAGAAAAATACAGCAATACGTTCATTCTTTATCAATCCTCAGAGACATTTCTTGAGGTTTAGAGAATGGATGGATAGTGCCATAGTTTGTGGTGAGAGATATAGACATCTCTGGAAAAGAATAGGTAAGGTCAGATACGAAAGATCCCAGAGCAACCAAGTGTAATTTTTGTCCCCTGGGGGATACAAATGTCTAGAGACATTTATGGTTGTCACAAATACAGATTGTGTCTGCTCCTGGTGCCTGTCTTAGCAGCCAGGTTTGCTGCTAAGCATCTTGCAATGGACATGACAGCCCCCACAACAAAGAAATATCAGGTCCAAATATTTATACCACTGTGGTTGAGAAAACTGGACTTAGGAAGTTTAGGCTGTGTAAGTTGGAGAATAGTTAAACCTGTGCACAGAAAGAAAAACAGTCTTCATGAAAGTTAAAGAACCTCAGACTTAAAGAAGAGAAGCTTTTGTCTCAAACTAGCAGACCCCTAGCATAAGATAACACTCTAAATTGAGAAACATTTTTTCCAGTTTATGTGGGTGCTGCAACTGAGTCAGGTACATAGAGTTGGTTAAATCAAATTGCTTTCTTATTCTTTTTCTTCCTTTGTTGGGAATAGACTAGTTACTTTCAGTTCAGAAAGAAGTATGTATGCTGGTTGGTCACAAACTCTGCTTTTCAGTCCTTCCCTCTGAAATACTGACTTAGGGACGCCTGGGTGGCTCAGATGGTTAAGCGTCTGCCTTCCACTCAGGTCACGATCTCAGTGTCCTTGGATTGAGTCCCACATAGGGCTCCCTGCTCAGTGGGGAGCCTGCTTTCCCTCTGCCTCTGCCTGCCACTCCCCGTGCTTGTGCTCTCTCTCTCTCTGACAAATAAATAAATAAAATCTTTTAAAAAATATTGAAATACTGACTTAGATTAAATTTGTTTGAATTTTTTTAAGATTTTATTTATTTGAGAGAGAGAGAGAGCGCGAGAGAGAGCATGACCTGGGGGGAGAGCCACCTAGGCACACCGAATTTGTTTCAATTTTTCCTCTTATTTATATTATTGAACATTTAGTTGAAAAATTTAGAGGTTAAGTAGCATGAAATATGTGATGAGAACGAGTTCTCTCTACTTTGTTTTTAAGGAGGGGGGAGGCAGGAGCAGGATTCCAGATTTATTAAACATAAAATGGCTAAATTAAAGAGTCATTGAACTGCTTGAAGTAGCTTTAGGAAGGCTATATAATCAGGGTCCACTTCAATAATCTCCTGGTCCATGTCTTATACCTCAGAAATTGTTATCCCTTTGCTCTTCTCTCTCTTTCATAGACTAGTTTCTCAATGACTTTCTCTATCTACTTCATTAAGTGGGTAATTTATCCTGTTCTGTTCAGATTTTTGGTAGGGAAGTTGACTGTTGCCTAAAATAATGTTTGAAAGAGAATCATGTCCTCACAGTAGCTTTAAACTTTTAAGTCTTTTTCCTGTGCATATGTTACTTCTTTATTTTAGTTCTGCAATATATTTTAATCATTTGAATCCCAAGCATATTTTAAATAAGCAAGCACAAACAACATGTTTTGACTTGGAATAAATTTTTTCAAAGAACTCAAGAAAAAAAATTTTCCTAGGGTTAGTGTTTAACCGATTGTCAAATGATTTTATTGTCCTACATTGTTAGTAACAAAAAGTGGTAGGAACTTCTTTTATGGTTGGACTCACATGGTATTAGCCGAGTCCCCTTGACACTGCCTTCCTAGGCAGCAAGCAATGATAAAGCAACAGGTATCCCCATCTTCGAAGAATTAATAGAAATTAAAATTACCACACAGCTTGTATTATATGTCAAGAACTTTGTGTACAGAAAATATACTGGGGTCTTAATAGTAGTTCTGGGACAAAAATAGAAATGCTCAGAGATTAGAGTTTATGTCAATGTCACTTCTAGATACAGAGTAGATATGTAAGTTAACTGATTTACAATAAATAATAACTTTGTAATTTCACATATTTTTATGTGATTATAATAATTCATACTAGCTGTATAATAGCTAATGATGAATAAACTTAAATGATGAATATATTTAAAAACTCTCATATTTAAAAAAAATTGATTTTATTTGATTTTATACTATTATCAATTTATAAAAGCAAGAACGGAGGGTGTTTCAAGCATATATTTTATCGTTTCTTTTGCCTACTTTCAGCAGAATTTTTATGTCAGGTGATAAAGTAAATTAAAACAGCTTAAGTATAAGAAGTGACAACCTACTCCAAACTAGTGCAATCCTGTGAATAGTTGAAATCTAGTTTTAGGACTGTCTGTGACTAATTGATACAGATGAATCAGTGCAGGTCAGACAAAAAGGTTGGTTCTGTATCTTGGAAGGAATAGGCTCATCATTCATTGGTTAAAATTCTGTGTTTACTTTGAAATGGTAGGCGTGCTTGTGAGTCCATTTGTCACCTACTTAGGGAAACAGCAGGCATGCTCATAAAGTGAGATCTTGTCTTTTAACATTTTGCTCTTCCATTACTCACTCAGACAGGAATAGCCCCTGCTAACATATCCAGCATGTGTACGTGACTTACTAATCTATCACCCACACCAGGATACATTGGAGAATTAAATGGGGTTCTATCAATTACTTGTCTGGTATAACAGGCATTGAACCAGGGCTGGTTTATACATGGAACACTGTTTAACTGGTATTCTTCCCCAATATGGACACCGAATTTTTATAAATTGTGATCTATATGATCCTGATATTATCATTAACAAATTATGAAGTTATGTTTCACCTAGCACTCTAAGAAACCAATGAAAGCATTAATTAAAAATGAGGTGATCAACACTACAAAGTGAGAATCATATATAATTTACTATACAGCTATCATCTTGAGGGCAGATGTAATCGGGGTAACACAGAGGCCCATGGGTTAACTAACTTTCATTCTTCCACAATAAGTTTTGGTGAAAGCCTTTGTCAGGGGTCTCTATGGAAAATGTTTCTACCCTTCTTTTCATCTCAGATTTTGTAGCCTTCTTATTTGTGCCATGTGACTAGTTGTTCTTAATGAAATAATATTTATGGAAAAACTACTTTGTAGAAACTGTACCTAGGCATACACTGATGAATAAGACAGGTCATGGTCCTATCCCATGCTTTACAGTAGTCATTCTAAGTTTAGGTTTGATGATTGTATCTTAGGGGCTCCTGGGTGCCTCAGATGGTTAAGTGTCTGCCTTCAGCTCAGGTCATGATCTCCAGGTCCTGGGATCAAGCCCCACGTTGGGCTCCCAGCTCAGCAGGGAATCTGCTTCTCCCTCCCTTCTGCTTCTCCCTCTGCTTGTGCTCTTTCTCGCTCTCTCTCTCAAATGAATAAATAAAATCTTTAAAAAATATATAAGGAAGGATTAAAAAGGAATGAAATATTGCCATTTGCAAAGACGTGGATGGATCTAGAGAGTCTTACACTAAGCAAAATAAGTCAGTCAGAGAAAGACAAATACCATATGATTTCACTCATATGTGAAAGTTAAGAAACAAAACAAATGAACATAGGGGGAGAAAAAGAGAGGCAAATGAAGAAACAGATCTTAACTATGGGGGACCAACTGAGGGTTACTGGAGGGGAAGTGGGCATGAGGATGGGTTAAATAGGTGATAGGGTATTAAGGAGGGCACTTGTGATGAGCACTGAGTGTTGTATGTAAGTGGTGAATCACTAAATTCTATACTTAAAACTAATATTACATTGTATGTTAACTAACTGGAATTTAAAGAAAAATTTGGAGAAAGAAAAAAAAGAAGGATTATTTCCTCAAACTGACGGCTTAATGTTAAATATATTTCCTACCTCCTTTCCCCAGCTCTTCATAATCTTTTCTTACCTGAACCTATGATTGGACAGAAAAGTTCAGGGAATAAGAATTGCATGCAGATGAATGGTCACAAAAGGAATCTTGTAGGTCCTGAAAGAATAGGAGCGGCAGTATTTTTGTTGGTTGTTGCCATTGTATTTTGACTAGATTTACTATTAGCAAATCTGGGCCAGTCCCTAATTATTCTTACATCTGTTATGTGAACAGAGAAAGGCATTTGCTTCACCAATTCTTTGCCAGTTACCAATTTTTCTCAGCTAGTCACCTGAAGTCCTAATTCTTTATCTTTCTAGATGCCCTTCACAAAGTTAGTATGTTTTTGCAAGCAATCTTTCTTAATTTACAAAAATTCCTTCTGACAATATGCTGATGACTAGAACTCTACAATAAGGTGCAAAGTTTAACTACATAATTGTAACAAAAAGGCTTAATATAGACTGTCACCCAGTTAAATTTTCTTGCAAAGAAAATTAAAATTACTCATCTCATTTGAACAGTGAATATAGAAATTAGGATACATAAATTAAATTTCAGTTTTAAAAAACTAGGTGCCTCTGTTACTCTTACTCTGCAAAGTTCTAATTTTCTTTTTTTTTTTTTAAAGATTTTATTTATTTATTTGACAGAGAGATAGAGAGAACAAGTAGGCAGAGAGGCAGGCAGAGGGAGAGGGAGAAGCAGGCTCCCCGCCGAGCAGGGAGCCTGATGCGGGGCTCGATATCGGGGACCCTGGGATCATGACCTGAGCCAAAGGCAGCCGCTTAAGCAACTGAGCCACCCAGGAGCCCCAAAGTTCTAATTTTCTAACCACTTCTTTTTAATTCTATTCTATCTCTTTAGTAATGATTTTAATAACTCAGTGGTGGTAACCAAGGTGAATGAGCTGAACTTTAAAATGAACCTAATTGACCCACAGAAGCACATTGTCCCTAATTTCCTCATTAAAACTCCTGATTTAAATGTAAGAAAGACCTGAAGAAATTATAAAATTATCTAGAATCACCCCCAAAGAGGATGCCATGGTGAATTTTAGTATTTTTAATATGGTCCAATTTGATCTATTTTATGAGAACCAGCAGTTAAAGTCATACTCATATCTACCCATTTATGAAAATATATTCGGTAGCTTATTTAGGACAATATTTAATATTTAAGTAGCTAAATATAAAATGTAAAATCAGTGAGGTAGAAATTGATTATAAAAAATGATACAGGAAAAACTATGTTTTTTGGGGGGAAAGATTTTGTTCAGATGGAGAAGATATTTACACAAACATTTAATTTAAAAATTTACTTAAATAGCAAAATGTTAACTACAGTCGAGTTGAAGTAATATAACAAAGTGCTACAAAACTTGATCTGTATTAAAACAAATAAATGAGTAATTATTAAATTATGTTTTCCATTACTTATTCAAGTAAAAAAGAATATTTGAGTCAGTCTGTTAAGAATGTATTTTTCCTGGGATGGCAACCTTATCAAATACGTCTGATGACATGCAAAAAACAGCATCAATTGGAAAATTAAAAATCTGTGGAAACAAAATTAATACATTTTTAAAGGAGTTGAGAGTTTGTTCTTTCTCCAGAAAAGATGAAATTTATAGCAAAAAATAAAACAAAAAACTCTAGAGTGAATATAAGTTAGTTGAAAGATAAAACTGAAGCTGTTTAGTTAAATAAATAATTGTTTTATTTAATGTTATACTGCTATTATAAGAAGTTTCACTGGAATTTAGCTGGGATGAAAATTTTAGTAGGGACTTTGATTTTCCACAGTCATTCGTTTGATCACAGAATAAGACAAATGAATGTTATCTAGTCTGTGAAAGAAAGATGAAGACAACAAATTAAAAAAGGGAATTTTAACATTACTGTAAATGGTAAAGATAACCATTTCTTCTCTCTCTCAGACTATCAAATACGTTCCTGAAATTGAATATAATTTGGCATTCAAAGTCATGAAGTGTGTGAGAGACCATCACTGGTGTTTAATGTCTTTGTTAAATTCATTTTTAGTCTGGTAGCCAGAAATTTATTTAGGAGCAAAGATAATCAGATTATTTTCATAGTTCTTTGGGACTGATTGAACATAAAAGAATTACTTCACTCTTTGAAGGTTTTCCATGCATTTTCTAATTTTCTTCATTTAGTTTAAAGCAATGATAGTAGTTTAATAATAGACACTGTGTTTGAGAGGTTTAAAAACAAAAGTCTTTCAGAGGGAATAAATACATTAGGGAACAGGAGAGCCTTGGAGAATACTACAGTTTATCCATACTGACATAGAATAATTTTACAAAATCCATATGTTTAAGAATGGGAAGAGAGGGAGAGTCTGGAAGATGGTAGCGGAGTAGGAGGACCCTAGACTCACCCCATCCCATGAATACAACTAGGTAACTATCAAATCATCCTGAATATCCCAGAAATTGCCCTGAAGACTGACAGAACAAACCCCACAACTAAGAGAAAGGGTTACATCAAAGAAGGCTGCAAGTATGGAGACAGGGTTGGGGAGAGAAACGGATCTTGGCCTTTGTGGTGGGAAGGGAGCTGCAGTCATGGAGAAAGGCTGGGAGCTCATGAGGAAAAGGAATCCCCATAGCAACTGGCTTGGAAATCAAAAGGGGCGGAATTTTGTGACTTCTGACAATTAGCAGGGCTTAAAGCCTAGAGTTTTAAAGGTCAGGGGGCTTGGCTTGCTCAGCAGGGAGTCTGCTTGAGATTCTCTCGCTCTCCCTCTGCCCCTCCCTCTGCTCTCTCTCTTTCTCTTTCTCTCCCCACCCCACTAAATAAATAAATAAATAAATAAATAATCTTTAAAAAATATGAAGATACTTATTGGAATTGAGAGAAGAGTGGAGGACATGAGTGAAACCGTTGACACAGATAAGGAATAACAGCAGAGACAAGGGGCTCAAAACCAAAATCAGAAACACACTTGATGGAATAAATGGAAGGCGGGAAGAAGCAAGCAGAGGAATTAAATAATGACCTAGAAGACAGAGTAATGGGAAGTAATCAAGCTGAACAAAAGAGAGAAAAAAATTATGCAAAACAATAGACTTAAGGAACTCAGTGATTCCATCAAACATAATAATATATATATAATATATATCTATAACTATATAATTATATATAATTTAGCCAAGAATGAAATCTGACATTCACAATGACATGAATGGAGCTAGATAGTATAATTCTAGGTGAAATATGTCAGTAGGACAAAGACAAATACCATATGATTTCACTCATATGTGGGATTTAAGAAACAAAACAAATGAGAAAAGGGAAAAAAGAGAGAATGAAAAATCAAGAAACAGACTGTTAATTATAGAGAACAAACTGTTAGTTACCAGAGAGGGAGGGGGAGGGGATGAGTTAAATAGGTGATGGGGATTAAAAATTGCACTTGTGATGAACACTGGGTGATGTATGCAATTGTTGAATCACTCTATTGTACACCTGAAAGTAATATAACACTGTATGTAAACTAACTGAAATAAAAATAAATACTTAAAAAAACTTCAAAACGTAAAAAGCCAAAAAAAGGTGGGGGAGAATATCACTTGCTAAGTAAACACTTTAAATACATATGGATAATGGAGCATCTGGGTGATTCCGTCGTTAAGTGTCAGACTCTTGATTTCAGCTCAGGTCAAGATCTCAGAATTGTGAGATTGAGCCCTGCCGTGGGCTCCGTGCTCAGCATGAGTCTGTTTGAGATTCTCTCTCTCCCTCTCCCTCTGCCCCTCCCATGTGCACTCTCTCTCCTTTTCTAAAAATAAATAAATAAAATCTTTAAATACATATTATTTATTTTGTAGATAATATATTATTATATATTTACACATATATATTTATATTTATAAATAAATAATTCTGTTTATTATATAATTATATAAATATGTAATTATTTATAAAATAAATTCATATTATTTATATTACATTATCTATGTATTTATATAATATATATATTCATATATTCTATATAAATTTAATTTTTCTTCACTCCAAAATAGTAAAATATACCTAGGCAAAACATGTCTACATATTCTTACACAGTTTATAAAAATTGATAAGTGCTTAAAATAAATATAAATATAGAATCACCAGGGAATATAGATCTTGTAGTCATAAGTATAAGGCATGATTTAGGGATATAGCTTCTTTGAAAGAGAGAAGTTTAAGATACTTAATACAGCAAGAGAAGCAGGATATCTAAAAGAAATCATTATCTAGCCTAAGAAATGTGGCTGTTAGAATAATAAATCAACATCTAGAGTTGTTTTTAAAGCTTCTTCATACTATCAATCAAGATCAGTCTCCCTTTATAAAAAAAGGAAAAACCTTAAGGAAAGCATCATCAAATACATTTGGCATATGAGATGTTAAATCAGTTGGTTAGGATTATAAAATTTTTATGAATACGTATTTTGTGTCAATCAAATAAAAGTCATAAAACTTTGGTACTGCAAAATTTGCTCCTTTCTGATATAATATATACTGACATGTGATGCCAAAAAAAAAAAAGATTGCTTTCCTTTTTATGGGCCATTCTCTTGATTTTCTTGCTTCTTTTTACTGCCATTGTGAAACTACTTCATCATTGTCTTAATTTCACTCTTTGTTTACCAAAATATGCTCTCACAGGCTCATTGAAGTTCAAAGTCAGTTCAAGTTTAGGTTTCTAATATGTGCCAGTTAATTAGTTCACTGTCAACAACAAGATAGATGTTCACTTCCAAATGCATGTTTGTATATCCCCGCCCCCTGGCACCCCACTCACTTCCAAAAGAAATAGTATAAATGCTGAATTGTTTGCCATTTTCAATTTTTATATATAAACTTGGCAGTCAAGTACAGGATAAATTGACACTGCTATTTTCTGTATATATTTTATTAGCAATTTATAAATATCTACTATTTACTGCAATAAATGTAATATTAATTTCCTTACAGAAATATGAGCTATATATTTTGTAGGATAAGGGCAAATTTAATACAGTTGATAGATACTCAAATTTGAAACAATCCTCAGAAAATGAGTTTAGTCTCATCTCTAGATGGAGGAAACTTTTGATAAGAGTGTTAGGTAAGTGGGGCGCCTGGGTGGCTCAGTCGTTAAGCGTCTGCCTTCCGCTCAGGTCGCGGTCCCAGGGTCCTGGGATCGAGCCCCGCATCAGGCTCCCTGCTCGGCGGGAAGCCTGCTTCTCCCTCTCCCACTCCCCCATTTGTGTGCCCTCTCTCGCTGTGCCCTCTCTCGCTGTGCCTCTCTCTCTGTCAAATAAATAAATAAAATCTTTAAAAAAAAAAAAAAAGTGTTAGGTAAGTTATGCTGTGGTGATTAACCCCCACAAACACACAGGTGCATACACAAATATTTCAGAGGCCTGAAACAACAGAAGATAATTTCTATCATCACATGCCAGCTCAGCTCTGTTCCTCATTCTCATTCATTTCAGGAATAATACTTTGAATGTATAATCTACTGAGGACAACTAACCATCGTGGTTTGCAGAGGACTGAGTGCCTTCATTGGACACAGGAATTTCAATACAAACAAAGTCAAGTCCCAGGCTAACAGTTGAGTTGGTCACACTAAATCCACTCTACCACAACAGTTTAACCCATTTTATATAAAAAGAGCCATATTTCTATTTCATGGATGAAGGTTGAAACTGCCACAGATTTCCACAGGATTGCTGCCACAGATTTCCAGACTGCCACAGATTTTCTAACAAACATTTGTTACCTAATACATGAATTCAATGAGGAGTATTAAAACTAAGGATTATTTTCTCCCCTCCCGCAAAAAAAAAAAAAAAAAAAAAAAACTAAGGATTATTTTTAAAGCATTAATTCCAAGTGTTAATTTGGGGGGATTAAAAAATAAAATAGTTAAGTGAGCATTTCCATGTGAATGTTTTTTAATCCTCATGGAACCAAATAAAATTGATGGAGAAAAATTATTACTACCATGTTATCTGAGGTCACTGTAGAACCTTAGGTAACTTAATGGCAGAGAAGACCATTCATACTACTGGAAATTAACTTTAATGTAAAAGAGAGGCCATTTTAGAGTAACTGAGTTTTACAGACACCAATTTGGTCAAATTATGCTGAATCATCAAGTCTTTCTATTTAGGTTTATAAGAATTAAGAAAATAGTGTTTTGATAGGTAGTATTTTATTAGTCACCATGTCCACACGAATTCAGAATGACTACTTTTCCTTAATTAATTAATCAATTAATTAATTTTTCAGATTATTTCTCATCTTTAGTGTTGACTCCAGCTAGTTATATGGCCATTTATTAATTAATATAGAGGCTTCTACTTTAATATTCATATTTTGTCTAGCTATTAGGCAATTGTATTGTGAATCCAGGTAAAAGGTCATCATGGCTTGAAACAGTGAGTACAAAGATCACTTAGTGTAGTAATTGCAATAAAGGAAATTTCAGATGTTTGTGATTCTTTGCACCCCATGACTCAGCTATTCTAACCTTGGCCAATTCGGGGGAATTTTCTCACTGAAAGCTTGGAGAGTTAGAAATAAATGTAGCGTATGCTCTAAACAGAATATGTAATAGTAGTCTGTCCCCAGAGCTTAAATTTATCTTATTAGTTTATGCCATTCTAAAACCTCAGCAAAGTAGCCTGTATTAAAACTTGATGGCTTGAATGTGACTTGAAATTGTTTAAATTTTATTAATTCCATTGTGGGTGTAACCAGATATGAATTCTGTCTTTGAAGATACTAGGGATCACCATAGACAAATCATATTATTAGAAAATATGCCCTAATCATATTAAAATATTTTCAAATGATACACAAATTTTTAAAAACCCAACAAATTTTAACAGTACCTTGGCATTTCATTGTGTTAATCCTATTGGTTCACCTGTGCTTTAAATAGTGTATCTCTTAATACCATAGTTACTTTTAATTTGTAATATACATGTTCATATACCACAGAAATTGTGACTTCTTTAGAGGAAAAGCCCAATTAACTTAGGTCTGGGTGGAAGCTGAGTGGGGTGGAAGATCTCAGAAACTGGATAATCATTATGCTATTTCTGCTGATTGGTTTTCTTCTGTAGAAGGTATGAGTGCTGAGTGGAGCATCTCTTGGCATTGTGATGTGTCTTCAGTTAGGGGAGCAGCCCTGGGCTTCTCTGGAGGCACTGACTGGCCGGTGCTCTGGGACTCCTGGCTCTGTCATGAACTCATTGGAGGGGCAGCCCTAGGCTGGGGCACATGCTGGGTCATGTACAAAGCTCTGGTGTCAGAGCCGTTGGCACAGTTTTAAATCTATCTGACCCCTGGCATTTGGTCAGAGTACCTCATGGTGCCCTACTGGTCAGGGACTTCTTCTGGCTACAGTGGGATCCCTGGATGGTCATGGTGTCTGTACCACCCTCAGGCTGTGTGCTTAACAGGGCAAAAACCCAGGCTAATACACACTAGGGAACATACCTTGTCATATATATATATATCCCAGAAAACAGAGCATAAGAGACTGTTGTAGATTGATGAATGAGTCAATCTAGCCAAAAGAATATCACATAAGCATTTTGAACATGAACATGATGAAAGATGGTAACAGAAAGAGAAGTTAAAAGAATAAAAGAAATAAACAAAAGTAGCATAAAGGGTATGTCTTATAAACTTTAATTGGTACTTTTAGAAATCAGCTGTATATTTATATATATTTATAAGCAAAATACTTATAAACATATTTCAATAAGATGTATATCATTTTGCATTGCTTCCTTTTCTAGTATGTATGCACTTTAGAGTGCACAAGATACTCGTGTTGGATTGTGAAGAATGTTTGCTTAATTCATCTGTACCCCTGCTACTGTGGAACCATCAGCCATGATATTTGCCAAGCTAAAGTCCAACCTCCTCCTCAATTTAAATATGTGTGGCAACTGGGATTTAAAGGTAATCCAATTAATTTCTTTAAAATATGCCTGAATTACTTCAAAATCTATTAGGTAAGTATGTTTTCCAATTAAACTAAATATTTTATATCTCAAAACACAAAATAAAGTAAAAAATGTATTTAATACTGTGTTCTCTGATTTGTTCCTTTAATAGACGTATGCTTAACACCCACTACATCCCAGGAATTCTGCTTGGTGCAAGATATGTAATAATGAAGAAAGCTAGAGCTATTCCCTACTCTTATAGATCTGTTTTTTGGAGAGGAATTATTGGGCACATACAATGATAAGTATATAATTGTAAATTGAAATAAAATGTTCCTACAGAAAGAAATAGCCTCTCATGAAAGCTTATAACGAAAGGAAAAAAATGAAAAAATTATGGACAATTGGAAGCGTAAGTTGGGAGGTCAGGTAAGGTTTCCTTTATAAAATGACCCTTGAACAAAGGTACAAAGAATAAAGCCAGGGTAGAGAAGTTGGAGAAGAGTGCATTTTAGTTTGAGGGAATTACATTTTTAAAAACACTATGTTTCAAAGGATACAAAGTTTCAATTATGCAAGATAAAGCAGTTTTGAAATCTACTGTACAACATGGGGCCTATGATTAATGGTACCATATTGTATATTTAAAATTTTGCTAAGAAGGTAGATATTATATTAAATGTTCTTATCACAAAAGAAAAAAAAAAACAAAATAACAAAAAAAACAAAGTGGGTGGGAAGAAAGTTCTAGAGGTGATAGATAAATTTATGACATTGATTTTGATTATGGTTCACATTTGTATATGTAACTCCAAACACATCAAGTTGTATACGTTAAATATCTACAACTTTTTATATGTCAATCATACCCCCAATAAAGTGGGTTAAAAAAACTTCCACTGAATTAGAAGAGATGAATCCTTTGAAGACCTGGCTGGATCTCTGAGAGCAAGAATAGAAATAAGATTTGGGGAGAGGGCCATGCCAGAACTAAAATGCTGGGTTAAATATTTATATTTTTATTCTAAAAGGAATAGGAAATCGCTGTTGAGTTTGACACATTTAAAAAGCGATCAAGTGGAGAATGGAAAACTGATAGAATTAGTTGCATATTAGTCATCTTGTGAGGGGATGGAAGCTTGAAGTACATGGAATTTCTTGTTTATGAAGTGAATACAGACAGCAAGTGACAGAGGTGTCAATGGGAATTCTAGGTTTCTGGCTTTAACACTTGAAATAATTCCAACACATTTTATTAAATATGTTTTAATTGTTTTATACAATGGCAGTTCTTATTTCAAAATCTATTTTGATGAACATAATTTTCTGTTCTATGACTACACTTTGTATACTATTTGACTTAGCTTATGCAAATTGATCGACATTCTTAACACTGTATGGTACTTCAGTTAAATCTTTTAAAGACTATTTTTTTCTGTCAATGATATTTTGGCATTATAGTTTATCAACAATCAGCAAAGGAGTATATTTGATATGTCTGTTCTCAACTAATGGCTTATTTTATTCAACTGACAACAGCTGCACTTACAGCACTACTATTATATTAAAACGGTGTTGAAGTAAACTAACAATTAGCTTTTTAGACAGTAGACATGATAATTTATTTCATTATGCTCTAAAATGATATTCTGGAGAGTTAACAACCCCTAATGACAGAAATAGTTATCGGTTCATTAAGCAAATCACACTCAACACCAAAAGTGGTAGAAGAGAGCAATGACTTGTTGACTATTTTATGTTAGTGCTAAAAGGAACTCAGGAGATTGTATTATGAATACTTACTATTTTAAAAATGACACAAAACAAGCAAACAAGAACAACAACTGAGGTTAGAGAAGTTACCTGATATATCTGGTCTCAGGACTACTTAGGGATTGTGTTAATTTAGTGGTTTTAAACCTTAGCCACATATTCTAATCACCTGAGGAACTTTTAAAACCTACTACTGCTGGACTTGCGTTAGAGAACAATGAAAGTGGTACAGTAGTAAGGTGGACATAGAGACCTTGAAAGGCTGCCCAAATGCTTTACATCCACGATATGAGAAACATAATTTACTGTTCCCTGCCCAATCAGTTCATGGACGTCAGGGCCTGCATCATTGTTATACTCGATTTTCCTTTGTCTCAAAGTAGAAATAATGCATGCATACATTCACTAAATTATAAACATTAAATTCTCTGAGAACCAAAAATAGCTACAGGGAACATATTCACAAAAATAAAATAGCAAATATATTTTTAGGAAAAATAGGAGGCGTAATAGGAAATCAAACAGCTTGTTGATAAATCATCTCTGAGTAAACATAGTTTTATGAATGATAAAGTAAGTTTATTTTAAAGTAAAACAAATAGATTTTTTAGGACATGGGATAATATGGAGTCAAAACTGTTCATGCATAAATCAGCTTTGAGCAGTTAACATCAAGGTAATGTAAGTGTATTTAGTCATTATCCTTTCATGAAACTAAGTTCAGAACTTAATGAACATAAGCTGATGATTACAAAAATAAGAATTATGTGACCTCCACCTCTGAGAATCTAAATGACTTGGGCTGTCCAAGCTAAAGAAGGCAGTGTGATGAGGCTAAATAGTCAATAAATAGTTAAGTAGGGCTACCCAAATTCCTTTTTACTGCCAGGAGAAAGATTCAATAAAACAATTCTCCCAGGAAAGTTTTCAAAACAAAAAAAGAAGTTAGGTTAAATTTTGAAAGTATGTAAATAGAATTACGTCTTTTATGTAATTCTTATTTTTTTTTTCCGGTTGATGCTGTTAAGATCTCATTTCCTTTTTTTCTCTTAAAATATAATTGAAGAGGAACATTAAAATCAAGCTGGTAAATTTGCATGGGGCGCATTAATTTTACCAGTAGTAAAATTATTTTTAATTAAGAGATTTTTCTACCAACTAAATGAAGTGTCTTACACGCCCAATCAATTCTTGCCAATATGATTGCTCTACAAAGAAGGGATGATAATTAATTAGAAGAAGCCCCTTCAAGGACAATTGGTCTACAGTGCACAACTTGAGAAAGAGCTGACATGCACCGTTTCTTTTCAATGTCATCATCTATGTTCATTATATGTATTATTAGGTTTGAGAAAAGGAGATACTGACAGAGTGGATAATGAGTTGTGAAGTGAAATAAGATAATATGAATCATAGTTAAGAAAAGATGAAATCATAGCAAAAATAAAGACATAAGTTCTCTGAATTCCTTTCTTTTTTTTAAAGCTTGTGATCATTACAACTTCGTTAACTGAATTTGAAACACACATTTACAGCATTTAATATGTGATAGTGAAGTATTTTTTTTCTAAATGAAAGAGTTCTGTGCTTCTGAATTGATATTGCAAACCAATATGTACTTTAAATTCTCTCTTTTTCTTTATGAAGTAGTAGATCTTATTTGTGGTAAAAGATATTGTAAGATATTAATTATAATCTATTCATTTAAATGACTTTTATAATTTTATAATGATTAATTGGAGATTGGAAATTCCTGTATCTCCAAAGCAATCTTGATCAAGAGTACTTTTTCTTATTATACTGCTCCTCTTTCAAGTCTTTTGTTAAATACCTGCTGTTATTTCTATATCCATTTAAGATTTTCAGGCCTTGGCGTGCCGGGGTGGCTCATCTGCCTTTGGCTCAGGTCATGATCTCAGGGTCCTGGAATCGAGCCCCGCATTGGGCTCTTTGCTTAGTGGGAAGTCTACTTCTCCCTCTCGCTCTCCCTTTGTGCTCTCTCTCTCAAATAAATAAATAAAATCTTAAAAGAAAAAAAAAAGATTTTCAGGCCTTACTTCAAGATTTAAAAAACAAATCTGAGTTTTAAAAACCAAATGTATTTTAGTACGTTTCACTTACATTACCTATAAAAAATGTTTACAGTAACAGGATTATGTTAATTATTAAATAAAAGTAAGTGGCTTTCATATACAGAGAAGAGCCAATTAAAGGATTTAATGGAAAAAAACCAGCAGTGAAAATATTAAAATACCCAGGACTAAAATTAACAAAAATGTTACATGAGTTCTACATTGAGAAAACTTTAAATATTGCTATAATATAGTTACAAACACACAAATCTGGAAAAAAAAATTCTACAGATATACCATGCTATTGGAAAGGAGACCTAATGTATTAAAGATTTCAGATCTCCATATTCTTTTATATATTTATGAAGATTTCAGTAAAATAACACCAATGCTTTTATATTTGTTTTATTTATTAAAGTCCACTTGAAAAACTAACTAAATAAATAAAGCCAGCTAGACTCTGTAAAAGTGCATTATGTGGGTCGTGGGGCAGAGATTTAGTTCTGCCAAATAATAAAGCATATTATATAGCTTCAATAATGAAGCGCATGGTACTGTTGCACTGATGGTCAAAACTGTGCGAATACAACGTCCAAAAATAAAATCAAGTCATACAGAAAATTTAACATCTAATAGAATTTCCATCTCAGTCATTAGGGTAAATAGGAATTGCTCAGTAATTGAGCTTGAACAACTGGATCGTCATCTGGAAAAAAAAAAAAAAAAGTCTGATTTGTATCTTAACAGAATACTCTGAGTTAAATTCATATCAATAAGTTTTTAAAATAAAAATTTAAATGATAAATATATCAGAAAAATTTTGGAGAATTACTTTATAAATTTGGATGGGGAAGACCTTTTTCAGCTACCAACCAAAATTTAGTTGCCAGAAAGAAAAGACTAGTCATTTGACTACATGACAAGAAAAAGTGTCTGTGGACGACATCATGGAAGCAGTCAAACAGCAAAACAAACAAACAAAAACTGTTCAGAAGGCATAAAAAGTATTCCTAAATATACGAGAAAGTGTTCAGCTTTACTCATAATGAGAACAAAGCAGATTTTAAAAACATCATAAATATATAATTTTTCTCTCATAAATATGGCAAAAATTTGAGAGATTTTATACATTGCTCATGAAATGTAAAATCATTATAAAATCTGAGCAAGGCCATTTCACAATATCCATCAATATTATAAATGTGTATACTGTTTGACTTAGCTTTCCCATCACACATGCTTCCATCCACATGCTAAGTAATATATGTACAAGATTATAATTGGCATCATTGGTTATTTGAGCAAAAGAATGAACACAAATGTAAAAATGATTATGCAATACTCCTTGTACTGATATGGCAATCCATGAGATATATAATACAGCAAAAAGAAAGGAAGGCATGCAGTAATGTGGAATTGTGTATGTAACAAGCCACCTTTTGATTTTTTATACTCAACTTGTGGTTATCTCCCTGGAAGGCTTTTTCTATGTTCTTTGCTCCAGTGTTCTGAAATTCCACTATGTTGGGATTTATGTTGTAGATCATAAATTTTTAAAATTGAGTTAATAATTGCCATATAACATTATGTTAGTTTCAAATGTATAACATAAGGATTCTATATTTGTATGTATTGCAAAACAGTCACCATAATAATTCTAGTTAATATCCATATCACACATGGTTACATTTCTTTTCTTGCAATAAGAACTTTCAAGATTTACTCTCTTAGCAACTTTCAAATATACAATACAGTATTGTTAGCTATAGTCACCATGCTGTACATTGATCCCATCCCAGGACTTATTTATTTTATAACTGGAAGTTTGTACTTTTTGATCACCATCATGTGTTTCTCCTATCCGCCACTTCCACTTCTGGCAACCACAAATCTGTTCTCCGCATCTATGAGTTTCTGTTTTTTCTTCCCTTTTACATTCTACATATAAGTGAAATATACTGTATTTATCTTTCTCTGTCTGACTTATTTCACTTAGCATAATGCCCTTAAGTTCCATCTATGTTGTTGCAAACGGCAAGATTTTCTTCTTTTTTTAGGACCAAATAATATTTCTCTGTGTGTGTGTGTGTGTGTGTGCACATGTGCATGTGCTATTCACCCACTGATGGACAATTAGATTGTTCATGCCTAAGCTATTGTAAATAATTCTGCAGTGAACATGGGGATGCATATATCTTTTTGAATTAGTATTTTTGTTAACATGAGATAAATACTAAGAAGTGGAGTTGTGGGACCATATGAGAGTTCTATTTTTAATTTTTTGAGGAACCTCCATACTGATTTCCATAGTGGCTGCACCAATTTACATTCCCATGACTGTATTCTTGTTCATGTGTAAGCACTTGATAAACCCTTTTATATGGAAGCCTGTGCCTTTCAATTTTTGGGTAATCTCTGTATTATTTCACTAATTATCCGTCTTTTCTGTTCCTATTTCTGTGCCTCTAAGTCCAAAAATTTGATATTGCCTCTCCTAAATTGATCTCATTTTCTCATAATTCTTATCTTTTCCATTTATTTTTATTTTGCCCTATTTTCTACTCTATTCCCCCAATTAAATACGTGAAAGCTAGTGTTGGATTTTTTATTATTTTTTTTACTTTTCTAGACATTTTTACTCTTGTCTAAATTGTACATTTCCATGACATTCTGTTCTTTTATATAGATAAAACAAATTTTCTTGTAACTCTAAGATTATTACAGTTTTGATTAGTTTTAAATTTTTTTCTTCCATTCAGCGTCTCTGTTTCTGTAAGTATTTTTAATGATGGTTTATTTTTTCTTATTTGGAATCTTTCTGCCAAATGTTGGATAATCATATTTAATGGTGATGACCTAACAATACTTATTGGAAGCTTACCATGTGAACATGGGTTTTGATAAATGGCAGCTCAATTGGAGGATTGCAAGTTGACAGCTGGCCATTCAATGGCAGAATTCCAATGAGCTTGGTATCCTTGAGGCAGGAGACTCTAAGATCCTCTTTCTCCTGAGAATAAACCTTGAAAATTATTTGTTTGTGGGCCAGCAGGGAGATGAGTGGTGGGTCAGAATAATTACCTGGATTTGTGATTTGAAAGAAAAGCTATGTCAACTACTTTCCCTGTTGCCAGAACCCAGTACTACATTCTCAAACACGTTTAAGTCCTGAGCATCTTAAGATATCTGCCAAGTACATGAATTTGTTTTTTTATAAGTATGTCCTCTAATTACACTTTTGTCTTTTGATTATTGCCATTCTGATAATTTTGTCACTACATTTCCACCATCTTTTCAGCTTCTTGAAATTTATTGAAAATATTTGCTCAGAAAATATTTGCTCACTGTTGCCTCCTTCTCATTCTCTTTGTGAGTTAACACTTCTGTTTTATTTTATCATTACCTCCTTTTTGAGGCTTTGGGAGGAAGAAGGGATGATATCTCAGTTAGGTCCAAATATTTAATCAGATACAACATTATAGAGAACTCGGTGCCTATAAATTGGACAACTTAGATGAAATGGACAAATTCATAGAAAAATACTAGTGGACAAACTGCTTCAATAATATAGATAAAATCAGAGTAGTCCTATAAGCTCTAAAATAATTAAATAGTTTTAAAATATATTTCCACAAAGAAAACCACTGGAAATATATTGTCTTTATCAAAGTTCTCCCAAATATTCAATAAAGAGTTCATCGAATTCTATTTAAACTCCTTCAGAAAATAGAAAGGAGCATTTATCAATTGATAATATAGGCTAGGTTAGCCATATTTGAGTTATTTTATCTTAGCACATTGAAGATATGATTCTTATTGGCATCATTAAATTTACTGATATTTTCTTCTCTTGTGGCTGATCTGCTGATAATCTCACCCACTGATTATTTTATTACTAAACTAATAATAATTTTTATAATCTTAAAATTACTAGCAGTTAAATTACACTGGTAAGGTTGAAAGGTCTGGAACATTCCTCAAGGCTTCCTAGCTTCTTCCTTTTTTTTCTAGAGTTACATATAAGATATCTAAATAGATTTGCACACAGCAGGAGGATTTCGGCTTGTGAACCATCTCTACTTTACAATTCAGTTGTAAGTTGTGTTATTTTAAGAAAATAATATTTTCTGGGAAGTCGTGCCTCACAAACACTAGATTTTAGGTTTGTTAACCATAAGCAATTCTAAAACAGGACTATTTGCTAGGATTCTGTGGATGAATATTATCTACCTAACAAATTTTATTGGTCACTTTACTAGGAGGTTTAGTTATGTTTAAAAGAAACTGTATCCAGTCTCCTATGTTGTTTCACTACCCGAGAATTACACCATTAATAAAAATCACAGGTTCTAGGTTCAGCATAATTAGTTCCTTTCTCTCCACAATTCTGGGATATCTTTCTTTGTTTGTTTGTTTACATTTCATTTCCAAAACTCTCATTCCCTAATTCCCTGTTTACCAATTATATTAACCGTTTTCTATAGATACTTCAACATATTTATCATAGATATTTTACAATCTTTATATAGTTCTAAGTCTGGGTCATCTGTTTTTACTCTTTCCTCTTGAATATAGGTCACATTCTTTTGCTTTCTTGCAATGTCATTTTTTATTGTATTACAGATATTATGTCTAACAGAGTGCAAAATAGCTAAATTATATATGTATATGTATGCATATCTATATCTATACTGACACCTTCCCACCCCCATATAAATACACTCCCTTCTTTTTTATCAGAGGGCTAGGATGGGGTGCTAATGATTTTTCTATTATAAAGATTTTAAGGATGTTTTCCAAATAACTTTTGAAATAATTGCTTTTGCAGCTATAGTATATAAAGAATAAAAGTGCTTTTAATACAAAATTTATTATATTTATATCTATTAAATCATCTTTGTAATCATTAATTGGAAATTTATTTGACATTTAATTATTTAAAAAAAATACACTGGCCTGGAATATGTGTCTTGTTTTGATGCTCTATTTCTCAGTTCATTTATAAAATGCGAAAGTTGGGCCTTATTCTACTTTGTCTTTATCAGATTTGGTATTCTATACATATAGAAGCTTATTTTGTGATAGACGTTGTCAAATTGATATTACCAAGTAGTTTGATGACTGTCTTTGATAATTTCATGTAAATTTAAGTTTGTGAAAGATTATTTAATTTTCAGTCTCTTTGAAAGGATCTGAAGATGGAAATTGTGAAGTGGCTATTATTGATGCCTACTTCTTTCTCTCTGCAAACTATACTGAAGAGGCAGTCTATGTGAACACATCTGAAGACCTTGATTATGTACGTTGGTTCCTATGTGAAGGAACAATAGAGGTAAGGTACATTTATGTAGTAGTTCCTGATTTGTCTCTTTAACTCATAATTTTCTGATTTGAAAAAAAAAGCTAAAATTGTTAAAGTTGCACATTCAGTTTCAATATGTGTGTGTAGCTGAAATATAACCTCAGAAACAAATTCTCAACAATCTACTTGGAAATCTTTCATTTTTTTACGCTTTATATTTATAAATAGACAGGTAATAAAAAATTATTTCATTTTATCTCTAGTCTTTTTGTGTTCTATTCATGTTACAGTTTGTTGACCAAGTAAAGCCTCTTGAACACAGTTGTGATTATGTCACCCTTTTGTTTAAAGATCATAAAGCATTCCCATTGCCTTTTGGAATATACGTACATTTCTAGGAGATATCTAATCTCTGGACAATTTTACCACATTACAATTATGGGGCCTAAGGCAAGAATACAAAGAGTGGCCCTCATTTTCCCCATCTCATGTCTATCTTATACAAATTAGGTAATATTATCAAACAAATAACAATACGAAAAATTTTAGAATCTTAATTTTAAACAAATAAGGAACTTCTTATCAAAGAGATTGAGGAATTTTCCAAAAAGTTTAGAGAATTAACAGAATATTTGTAAACTCTCTTGTCTGGACAAAACCTTAATTTGGCTATTTTATAGAAACAAAAACCATATTCTAACTTTATGTTTGGTACATATTTCATATAAAATTTTTAGTAAAACCTTTTCATTATGAATAAATCCATTAACGCTGAGCTAACATTATAAAAAATAATACAAGTCACTATTTACTTCAAAAAGAACCAGCTGGAGGGATGTTTGGGTGGCTCAGTCAGTTAAGCATCTACTTTTGGCTCAGGTCATGATCCCAGGGTCCTGGGATCAAGTCCCGCATCAGGCTCCTTGCTCAGCAGGGAGCCTGCTTCTCCCTTTGCTGTCTGCCTGCTCTGCCTACAGCTCCCCCTGCTTGTGCCCTCTTTCTCTCTCTCTCTCTGACAAATAAATAAATAAAATTTTTGGAAAAAAAAAAAAAAGAACCAGCTGGAGAGCATTACAAAAACAGGCAAATAGACTTCAAATTTCTCAGAACTTTTAATTTCACTTAAGCCCTCAACTAGATACATATTTTTAAAATTCACAAACATTGAGATTAAGCTTAATATAGTTTTACATGTATGTATTTAGCCATTCAAAGATGCATGACTATGCACATAGATGATTAAAGTTTTTATCTTTAAGATATATTTAATTTTATCAGCATATAAAAGAGCATTACATATTATGTTAAATTTACTAATTAAGTAAATGCATACCTTCTCTTAGGAAACAAGCAAGCAAATCATAGTTATCTTGTATACATCTTTCAATTTTTCTGTATTCTTTTAAAATAATTACCAACTTTAAATAAAGTAACTAATATTTGTTTTTTTAGACTCAAGAAAAAACACAAAGATAACAATCCAATAACTGTTAGTTATTTTATTTTTTCATTATCACACATTTTATATCACTTTGACAACTTTTATGTTAGGCAAAATAAACATAAATATACACATATAAACATAAATATACATCACTTAACATTTGCATGTCCTAATTTTCATTCTGTAAGGAAAAGGGATAATTTAAAATTATATTTAGAGAATAATATTTGTATATATTTCTTACTCAAAAGTTGTGCAGGTATCCAATAATAATTTGTTAATTCAATTTATGTCAGTATAAAGTCTTGATGTTAACCAAAGATTTGGAAATTGCAATTTACACCATCATGTTAAGTCCTTTTGATTTGTAGTATCATCAGTAAAACATTCCAATACATAAATGTAGTAGAATCAATAAGAATTCACAAGATTAAAAACCTTTTAAATGATATCCACTATTAAAATGTCAATTATTGGGGCGCCTGGGTGGCTCAGTCGTTAAGCGTCTGCCTTCGGCTCAGGTCATGATTCCAGGTCCTGGGATCGAGCCCCGCATCGGGCTCCATGCTCAGCGGGAGGCCCGCTTCTCCCTCTCCCACTCCCCCTGCCTGTGTTCCCTCTCTCGCTGTGTCTCTCTCTGTCAAAAAAATAAATAAAATCTTTAAAAAAAAAAAAAGTCAATTATTTCAATTTCATATTTTTGTAATAAACAATCTAAGGAAACAATGATAGAATAGTTCTTTATTTTTTTTAATTTAATTTTATTATGTTACGTTAGTCACCATACATTACATCATTAGTTTTTTTTTTAATTTTTTATTGTTATGTTAATCCCCATACATTACATCATTAGTTTTAGATGTAGTGTTCCATGATTCATTGTTTGTGTATAACATGCAGTGCTCCATGCAATATGTGCCCTCCTTAAAACCCATCACTGGGCCAACCCATCCCCTCACCCCTCTCCCCTCTAAAACCCTCAGTTTGTTTTTCAGAGTCCATAGTCTCTCATGGTTCATCTCCCACTCCGATTTCCCCCACTTCATTTTTCACTTCCTACTCTCTTCTTTTTTTTTTTTTTTAAACATGTATTGTATTATTTGTTTTAGAGGTACAGGTATGTGATTCATCAATCTTACATAATTCACAGTGCTCACAATAGCACATACCCTCCCCAACGTCCATCACCCATCCAACCCATCCATCCCACCCCCCACCACTCCAGCAACCCTCAGTTTGTTTCCTGAGATTAAGACTCTCTTATGGTTTGTCTCCCTCTCTGGTTTCATCTTGTTTCCTTTTTTCCTCCCTTGCCCTATGATCCTCTGTCTTGTTTCTCAAATTCTTCATATCAGTGCAATCATATGATACTTGTCTTTCTCTGATTGACTTATTTCACGTAGCATAATACCCTCTAGTTCCATCCACATTGTTGCAAGTGGCAAGATTCGGGTTTTTTGATGGCTGCATAATATTCCAGTGTGTGTGTGTGTGTGTGTGTGTGTGTGTGTGTGTGTGTATACAGATGAATGGATAAAGAATGGATGAATGGATATATATATATCACATCTTCTTTATCCATTCATCTGTTGATGGACATCTTGGCTCTTTCCATAGTTTGGCTATTGTGGACATTGCTGCTATCAACATTGGAGTGCACGTATCACTTCGGATCATTACATTTGTATCATTGGGTTAAATACCCAGTAGTACAATTGCTGGGTCGTAGGGTAGCTCTATTGTCAACTTTTTGAGGAACCTCCATACTGTTTTCCAGGTGGCTGCACCAGCTTGCATTCCCACCAACAGTGTAGGAGGGTTCCCCTTTCTCCACATCACCGCCAACATTGTCATTTCCTGACTTGTTAATTTTAGCCATTCTGACTGGTGTGAGGTGGTATCTCATTGAAGTTTTGATTTATATTTCCTTGATGCTGAGTGATGTTAAACACTTTTTCATGTGTCCATTGGCGATTTGTATGTCTTCTTTACAGAAATGTCTGTTCATGTCTTCTGACCATTTCTTGACTGGATTATTTGTTCTTTGGGTGTTGAGTTTGATGAGTTCTTTATAGATTTTGGATACTAGCCCTATCTGATATGTCATTTGCAAATATCTTCTCCCATTCTGTCAGTTGTCTTTTGGTTTTGATGACTGTTTCCTTTGCGGTGCAAAAGCTTTTTATCTTGATGAAGTCCCAAATTTGCCCTTGCTTCCCTTGCATTTGGCTATTTGTCTAGGAAGAAGTTTCTGTGGCTGAGGTCGAAGAGGTTGCTGCTTGTGTTCTCGTCAAGGATTTTGATGGATTCCTGTCTCACATTTAGGTCTTTCATCTATTTTGAGTATGTTTTTGTGTGTGGTGTAAGGAAATGGTCCAGTTTCCTTCTTCTGCATGTGGCTGTCCAATTTTCCCAACACCATTTCTTGAAGAGACTGTCTTTTTTCCATTGGACATAAAGATTAGCTGACCAGAGAGTTGAGGGTCCATTTCTGGGCTCTCCATTCTGTTCCATTGATCTATGTGTCTGTTTTTGTGACAGTACCATACTGTCTTGATGATTACAGCTTTGTAATAGAACTTGAAGTCGGGAATTGTGATGCCACCAGCTTTGCTTTTCTTTTTCAACATTCCTCTGGCTATTCGGGGTCTTTTCTGGTTCCATACAAATTTTAGGATTATTTGTTCCATTTCTTGGAAAAAAGTGGATGGTATTTTGATAGGGATTGCATTAAATGTGTAGATTGCTCTAGGTAGCATTGACATCTTCACAATATTTGTTCTTCCAATCCATGAGCATGGAACGTTTTTCCATTTCTTTGTGTCTTCCTCAATTTCTTTCATGAGTATTCTGTAATTTTCTGAGTGCAGTATCTTTGCTTCTTTGGTTAGATTTATTCCTAGGTATCTTATGGTTTTGGTGCAGTTGTAAATGGGATCAACTCCTTAATTTCTCTTTCTTCTGTCTTCTTGTTGGTGTATAGGAATGCCACTGATTTCTGGGCATTGATTTTATAACCTGCCACTTTACTGAATTCCTGTATGAGTTCTAGCAGTTTTGGGGTGGAGTATTTTGGGTTTTCCACATAAAGTATCATATCATCTCCGAAGAGTGAGAGTTTCACTCTTCTTTGCCTATCCTGATGTCTTTTATTTCTTTTTGTTGTCTGATTGCTGAGGTTAGGATTTTTTGTACTATGTTAAATAGCAGTGGCGATAGTGGACGCCCCTGCCATGTTCCTGACCTTAGGGGAAAAGGTTTCAATTTTTCCCCATTGAGGATGATATTTACTGTGGATTTTTCATAGGTGGCTTTTATGATATTGAGGTGTATACCCTCTATCCCTACACTTTGAAGAGTTTTAACCAAGAAAGGATGCTGTACTTTGTCAAATGCTTTTTCTGCATCTATTGAGAGAATCATATGATTCTTGTTCTTTCTTTTATTAATGTATTTTATCACATGGATTGATTTGCAGATGTTGAACCAACCTTGCAGCCCAGGAATAAATCCCACTTGGTCTTGGTGAATAATTCTTTTAATGTACTGTTGGATCTTATTGGCTAGTATTTTGGTGACAATTTTTGCATCCATGTTCATCAGGGATATTGGTCTGTAGTTCTCCTTTTTGATGGGGTCTTTGTCTAGTTTGGGGATCAAGGTAATGCTGGCCTCATAAAATGAATTTGGAAGTTTTCCTTCCATTTCCATTTTTTGGAACAGTTTCAGTAGAATAGGTATTAATTCTTCCTGAAATGTTTCGTACAATTCCCCTGGGAAGCCATCTGGCCCTGGGCTCTTGTTTGTTGGGAGATTTTTGGTTCAATTTCCTTACTGGTTATGGGTCTGTTCAGGTTTTGTATTTCTTCCTGGTTCAGTTTTGGTAGTTTATACTTCTCCAGGATTGCATCCATTTCTTCCAGATTATCTAATTTACTGGCATATAGTTGCTCATAATATGTTCTTATAATTGTATTTCTTTGGTGTTGGTTGTGATCTCTCCTCTTTCATTCATGATTTTATTTATTTGGGTCCTTTCTCTTTTCTTTTTGATAAGTCTGGCCAGGGGCTTATCAATCTTACTAATTCTTTCAAAGAACCAGCTCCTAGTTTCGTTGATCTGTTCTACTGTTCTTTTGGTTTCTATTTCATTGATTTCTGCTCTGGTCTTTATTATTTCTCTTCTCCAGCTGGGTTTAGGCTTTATTTGCTGTTTTTTCTCCAGCTCCTTTAGGTGTAGGGTTAGGTTGTGTACTTGAGACTTTTCTTGTTTCTTGAGAAAGGCTTGTATTGCTATATACTTTCCTCTTAGAACCGCCTTTGCTGCATCCCAAAGATTTTGAACAGTTGTGTTTTCATTTTCATTTGTTTCCATGAATTTTTTAAATTCTTCTTTAATTTCCTGGTTGAGCCATTCATTCTTTAGTAGGATGCTCTTTAGCCTTCATGTATTTGAGTTCTTTCCGACTTACCTCTTGTGATTGAGTTCTAGTTTCAAAGCATTGTGGTCTGAAAATATGCAGGGAATGATCCCAATCTTTTGGTACCGGTTGAGACCTGATTTGTGACCTAGGATGTGGTCTATTCTGGAGAATGTTCCATGGGCACTAGAGAAGAATGTGTATTCTGTTGCTTTGGGATGGAATGTTCTGAATATATCTGTGAAGTCCATTGGACCCAGTGTGTCATTTAAAGTCTTTATTTCCTTGTTGATCTTTTGCTTAGATCTGTCCTTTTCAGTGAGGGGGGTGTTAAAGTCTCCTACTATTATTGTATTGTTGTCGATATGTTTCTTTGCTTTTGTTATTAATTGGCTTATGTAATTGGCTGCTCCCATGTTAGGGGCATAGATATTTACAATTGTTAGATCTTCTTGTTGGATAGACCCTTTAAGTAGGATATAATGTCCTTCTTCATCTCTTATTACAGTCTTTGGTTTAAAATCTAACTTTTCTGATATACGGATTGCCACCCCAGCTTTCTTTTGATGTCCATTAGCATGGTAAATGGTTTTCCACCCCTTGCTTTCAATCTGGAGATGTCTTTGGGTCTAAAATGAGTCTCTTGAAGACAGCATATCGATGGGTCTTGTTTTTTTATCCAATCTGATAGCCTGTGTCTTTTGATTGGGACATTTAGCCCATTTATATTCAGGGTAACTGTTGAAAGATATGAATTTAGTGCCATTGTATTGCCTGTAAGGTGACTGTTACTGTATATTGTCTGTGTTCCTTTCTGGTCTATGTTACTTTTAGGCTCTCTCTTTGCTTAGAGAGCCTTTCAATATTTCTTATAGGGCTGGTTTGGTGTTTCCAAATTCTTTTAGTTTTTGTTTGTCCTGGAAGCTTTTTATCTCTCCTTCTATTTTCAATGACAGCCTAGCTGGATATAGTATTATTGGCTGCATATTTTTCTCATTTAGTCTCTGAATATATCCTGCCAGTCCTTTCTGGCCTGCCAGGTCTCTGTGGATAGGTCTGTTGCCAATCAAATGTTTCTACCATTGTAGGTTACAGACCTCTTGTCCCGAGCTGTTTTCAGGATTTTCTCTTTGTCTCTGAGACTTGTAAGCTTTACTACTAGATGTCAGGGTGTTGACCTATTTTTACAGATTTTGAGGGGGGGTTCTCTGTGCCTCCTGGATTTTGATGCCTGTTTCCTTCCCCAAATTAAGGAAGTGCTCTGCTATAATTTGCTCCAATATACCTTCTGCCCCTCTCTCTTTCTTCCTCTTCTGGGATCCCAATTATTCTAATATTGTTTCATCTTGTGGTGTCACTTATCTCTCAAATTCTACCCTCGTAATCCAGTAACTGTTTATCTCTCTTTTTTTCAGCTTTTTTAGTCTCCATTATTTGGTGTTCTATATCACTAAATCTCTCTTCTGCCTCATTTATCCTAGCAGTTAGAGCCTCCATTTTTTATTGCACTTCATTAATAGCCTTTTTGATTTCGACTTGGTTAGATTTTAGTTCTTTTATTTCTCCAGAAAGGGATTCTCTATTATCTTCCATGCTTTTTTCAAGCCCAACTAGTTTCTTTATAATCGTCATTCTGAACTCTAGTTCTGACATCTTACTAATGTCCGTAATTATTAGGTCCCTGGCAGTCAGTACTGCCTCTTGTTCTTTTTTTTTTTGAGGTGAGTTTTTCCGTTTTGTCATTTTGTCCAGAGGAGAATAGATGAATGAGAGAACAAAATGCTACAGGGTAACAATGACCCCAGAAAAATAGACACTAAACAAATCAGAAGAGACCTGCAACCGGGGGAAAAGAAAGGGAAAGAAAGAAAAGAAGAAAACAAAAGAAAAGAAAAGATTAAAAAAAAAAGAATATGACCAAATATGATCAGGCTGGTGAATGGATCAGTGCCACACACTAGATTTTGGGTGTATTTTGGTCTGTTAGAACAAAGTGCCTCCCAAAATTTTAAAGAAAGAAAAACTTATGTATGTACAAAAATAAGGGTAAATATGATGAAGGGTTGGAATATGACTGTAAAGATGAAAATTATAAAAGATTTCATAAAAGGAATTGATAAGAAGTTGGTTGAAAAACGAAAGAAGAAAAATTAGAAAAAAAAAAAGGGAGAGAATGTGATCAGTCAGGAGACTAGAACAAAGCCACACACTAGAGATTTAGGGTATATTTTGGTCTGTTAGAAGAAACTGTATCCCAAAATTTTAAAGAGAGAACAACTTATATATGTACCAAAAATAAGGTTAACTACTATGAAGGGATAGAATATGACTCTAAAAATGAAAAATAAAAAAGATTTTTAAAAAAGGGATTGATAAGATGTTGGTTGAAAAAGGGAAAAAGAAAAATTTTTAAAAAAATAGAAAAAGAAAAAAATAAAGAAAATTTAAAAAATTAACTTTGAAAGACTAAAGAATCATGGGAAAAAAGCCATGAATTCTATGTGTTGTATTCCCCTAGCACTGGAGTCCTGCCATTCTCATTGATTGGTAAACTTAGTCTTGTCTGGCTGTTCTTGCTGATCTTCTGGGGGAGGGGCCTGTTGCCGTGGTTCCCAAATGTCTTTGCTGGAGGCGGAATTGCCCCGCCCTTGCCCGGTCTGGGCTAAGTAATCTGCTCGGGTTTGCTCTCGGGAGATTTGTTCCTTGCAAGCTTTCCATACAGCTTTGGAGGACGAGAGTGAAAATGGTGGCCTCCCAATCTCCGACTGGAGGAGCCAAGAACTTGGGGCCCCACTCCTCAGTGCACCCCCAGAGAAAAGCAGTCAGTCACTCCTGTCTCCCCAGTCTCCGGCCCCACTCTGTGCTCACCCGGTCTGTGACCCAGCATTTCTATCTCTGGCACATGACCCGGTGTGGAGTCTCCAAACCCAGCAGATCCCTGCGGTGCGCTCCCGCACTGCTCCTCCTTGGGGAGGAAGGGGAGTCTCCCCGATCTGCCACTTGTTGGGTCCCTGCTGGAAGAGCAGTAGCCCGACTGCTGTGGATCACAGTTTATGGCAACCCCAAGCTGAGAGCCCACTCCTCGGCTCCGTCTCTGCAGCTGGCTTCCCCACTCCGATTCCTGGGAGCTCTGCCACACTCAGGCACCCCCAGTCTTTCTGTGACTCCGAGGGTCCTGAGACCACACTGTCCCAGCGAGGGTTCCAGCCCCCGCTTAGCCACTGGAGCCATGTCCTTCAGCGGAGCCAACTTCTAAAATCTCCAATTTGGGGCTCAGCTGCTCTATCACTTTCTGGTAGTGGCTGACAGAGGCCCCCTCCCCGCCATCTATCTTCCTGAATATCCCCTTGGATTCACTTCTCCGCATGTCCTACCTTCCAGAAAGTGGTCACTTTTCTATTCATAGAGTTGCTGCTATTCCTTTCTTTGGTCTCCTGTTGAGTTTGTAGGTGTTCAGAATGGTTTGATACCTATCTAGCTGAATTCCTGGGACCAGACAAAATTTAGTTCTACTCCTCTGCCACCCTCTTCTCCTCTAATCTAGAATAGTTCTTTAAAAGATATATTAAATCATTCTAATTGCCTAAGGATTCATTTATTTATTGGGAAATTACATAAGCTCTTTTTAATGTAAATAAACCTCAGCATTCATATATTTAAAAAAGCAAGACTTTTGACTTTGCCAGATTTCTAAGGGCATAATTTTCTTTTCATCTAAAAGACTAATTATATTACACACACAGGTACACATTTTCTGTTTGTTAAATTTTTGGCAAAGGGAAAATATATAAAGCACAGTTAATCATTGTCCTTTTCCTTTCATTTTTAATGTTTATCTGAACAATAGTCCTAAAATGTTCATATATTGATAGAAAATGTATTTATGATAAATTAATTTAAAAAAATTTCCCAACCAAAAAAGAAAAGATGAAATAGCAAATGAAAAAACAATGGGGAGCTAGCTTCAGGCAAATGCATGACTATTAAAGGTTAATTTTCTTCTATCTTCAAAGAGCAGGAGAGGCTTAAATGCAGAAAAGCTCATTTTCACACACATACACATATACACAACTTATTATTACAGATAGTTTAAACACTCTTGAAAGTGTACTATAATTATCTACTCAATAAACTCCATCTTCCCATTCTGGTCTCAGGTATCCAATTCTTTGGATAGTTTAGTAACAGTTTAAACAATAACTCACATCCTTGATAATTCCATTGAGCAATATAATTAAAAATCTAGTGCTTATTAATCCCAGAAGCATGAAAAGGAAAGAGGGGCCTTGTGCATTTAACAGAGTAATCTCTCTATTAGACTCATGGGATGGAGAGTCTCCTCATGAGAGTCTTTCTTTTTTTGTTCTAATATATCTGTCAAATGAATGATCTTGTTCATGTCAAATTCTCTCCAGAGTGGCCCCAGCAATTTCAGATTGCCCTTTGAGAAGTTATAGCAATTAGAGAGATATGTATCTGACTTAACAACACGAAGGGAGGAATGTGTAGTATTGAAGCTTATGAGACTGAGAAGGCCCCATGAAAACTTAGTAGGTGCCTGTGCAATGTCATGTCACCAAAACCTACCAAAGAGCAGTCAGTCCAAACTAAGAGCTGGACAAGTGTTTACAAGATTTTGAAAAGGTGACTCAAGGAAAATTGTGTTCAAGGAATGTAGATTACTGTGACTTTCTCAACTCCTTTTTATTTAGGTCATCTGAATGATGAAACTGTGAGAGCTATGCTTGTCCTCTTCCAGTAGAATACTCTTTTAGACTCACCAGAGAAGTGAGGAAATTGCTTTTCTCTTTGGATCAAATTGGATCACATAATCAAATGATTCCTAAAATGTTTCCTTATTCTTAAAAGAAAAAAAAATAACATTTGGGAATTTGATGAAAATAAATTGGAGTTCAGACCTGATACTATATCTATGTCCCTGTCACAGCTAAGGAGAGATAAATGTCCAGTGGTCCCAGAGTAGTGCACTGTTTGTGGTCTAGTGTCGTGAGCTTTTGTAGTGAGAGTATTTTAATTGGATTTTGCAGTATTTTGTGTTTGTTCACAACTGAGCCTCCAAAAGACCACCAGACAATTCTGTTGATCAAGAGAAACTAATTCTTTTAGATTTGCCACAATAATGGAAAACAACCCCTAATAGACTCTTACTAGTGTCTCAGAGGAAGAATTTATGGAAAGATGTTTATATGCTCTAGAGCCTTAGTTGTAGGGGGTGGGTACTTGTAAGGATTGCTTAGAGTTCATGAATAAAGCTTTGTACTAGTGGACAGAATGTGATGAGAATCTTAAAGTGAGGTTGATGAACAAGGTTTTATACTTGGTAAATAACTTATTTTAGTTGGTTCACAGTCTTACTTTCCAAGAAAAAGTATTTCATGGAGCAAAGAGTAAGTTTTTTTATATATATATATTTTTCTCAGTATTTTTAAATATAGGACAGGAAATTTGGTTCATTTCAGTTCTTATCATCAAAGACTAAAATTCCAAAAGTATTCTTTCCTTTCTTTGTGTTAAAAAATGTCCTCTCTTTAGGTCTTTTTAAATGCAAACACTTCTGGAAGGAAAGCACATAAATATAAGTGAGTTCTTTTTTTTTTTTTTTTTTTTCTTTTACATTTTTGCTACAAAAAGGTTCTGAGATTATATATTATTATGAGTTACTGAGGACAGAGAATGCTTTTAAAACCACATAGGAGAAACAGACGGACACTAAAAGTTGGAATAGGAAAGATCTTTACCAGATTTAACTATTTCAGTATTTTTTACTAGGTCCAAGCCAGTATAAATTTGGATTCTAATTCATCCAAATATGTTTTTATTTAGCTAGGAATATAACTAAGGCATTCTTAATGTTCCCCTCACCTTAACTGAATTTTAGATAGGCTTCTTATTGACTAAAGACCCTTGATCTCCTTTTTCTTAGAGCATTTACTTCAGAAAATTTGCAATTATAAGTTCATTTTCTGTCTCTCCGAAATATATGCAAATCGACTTTCCTCCTCTTGCCAGTTTTAGGACCCAGGAACTGTCTTTCTTAAGGACCTGGGAACTATTTCTTTGAAATGTAAACATTGAGAAAGAGAGATGTAAATGTAAACATCCTGTGAGAGAGTAGGAGCCTAACTTCAGTGGGCACCAATTAGCAAACACAGAAGGCCTACTAACAAAGCAAAACCTTTGCAAACTCAAGAATAACTCAATGTGCCTTACTCATTTCATTGATCAGTCTCTCCCCTAATTTCCTCCAGTAGTTTTCCTCTAGCTAATGCCAGCACTTAAAATCTTTCTTGTCTTGTTTCGCAAAGTTGAGTTCCATCTCTCTCTTCTATTGCAGTAGTCTTGAATAAAGCCTTTCTTGCTTGTTGAATTTTGTCTAGTGCAATTTTTACTTTGACAAATACTTTTCTAAGAACCCAGGTTTCTACATATCTTATAAAGAAGTCACTCACTCCTATGGGTGAAGTCTCTTTGCAGATCTATTTTTTTATTTATTTTAAAGCTTCTTTTTTTTTTTTTTTTTTTTGACAGAGAGAGAGATAGCAGAGAGCAGGAACACAAGCAGGGGGGAGTGGGAGAGGGAGAAGCAGGCTTCCCACCAAGCAGGGAGCCCAATGTGGGGCTCCATCCCAGGACCCTGGGATCATGACCTGAGCTGAAGGCAGATGCTTAACGACTGAGGCACCCAGGCACCCCTGCAGATCTATTTAATTGACATGGGCCAACAAATGGTAAATATGTCATATATTAGGTCTTAGAGTTTCTCCCCTTTGGTATCTCTTTACTAAGTGATTTTACCAATATAATATGGAAATGGCAAAATAATTTATACAAAAATATGATTTTCCATGAAATGATACCATTATTTAGTCATTTACTTATATATACAGAACATTTTTCTGAAGTATGTTGTAAATATTCTTGTAGCTTAACTTCTATTCAGCCCAAGTTAATTTTGTGTGTAGTATTGTGTTACCTACCTACATCAGTAATAATGAATTCCCATAAAAGGAGTTTCCCATACTGTTTAACTTCTCTTCCCCTTGGGAAGAAAAGATTATCTTTTGCCCAGATTTATGACTATATTACATTTCCTTATCAAATAAATATTCTTTAATTATCAAGAATAAAATAAAATCTCATTCCATTTTTCATGTACATTTTTAATATTGGCTTTTTGTATAATTACAGATGTTAATAATTGATTATTAATTATAATATAATTATAAGTTAACTATTATAAGTTGATTATAATAATTATAATGATTAGTATAATAGTAATCACATATTAATACATGTAAGTGCTGAACTTCCCAGAGTAATTTCTCTTACTCTAATCTTGGGCATACATGAGTAGATTTCAACCTTTCTTTCTTTTTTTTTTTTTTTTTTATCAGAATCCATTGAAAATCTGATGAAAGCTAGAAACAGTTCTCTCACAATAACTTATGCACACACAAGCACAATGTTTTGCACAAAATTTCAGAGGGTTAATGGACTTATTGAAGTAGATTTCTTGATTTTCCATATATTCAAAAATTGAGAAATCTTTCCCCTAAATGTGCATTGTAGATTCAACTTTGTATGTACCCATTGATATAATTTACTGTCTTATAAGTTTTTCTGGGAGACGTTTTCTTATGTCTAAATTTAATTATAGAAAACTAAAATTTTAGTAGAAGACTAGACTATATGAACAGATGAGAAACACTGCTGAAATACCAAATTAAGTATTTTTCAATTGCAGCAATTACTTGCAATGGTTTTTAGAGATAGTAAATAATTGCAGTAAGAAAAATTAACCATCTTCACATGTACTAAAAGAGTCTTAACAAAGCTTTCAGTGTAATTTAGGTGTTCATATTACAATCTTTACACCAAGGATAGTATTTTTTTTATATATTATTTTGAGGAAAATTCATTAGACAAGTTTTCTTTTAGTTCTTTCAGGTTTTCTTAAATCCCAGTAATAATTATTTTGGGAAAATAAAGCAAAAAAGAAAAGTATATTTTTATGTTGAGTAATAGTTTGCCATAATCTGATTTCTGCACTATTATTCCGTGTTGTTAAAACATTATTTTTTCTAAGATTCTATTATGTATTATTTAGTGACCTAGATTTATAATAACTGAAAATACAATAAGTCTTTAGTGTATGGCATTTTTCTCTTCATTATAAAATAGCAAATTATGCATTTTTAAATATATTTTAGTAGAAATTGAGAATTAAGTATACACAAGTCTTCACAGACTCTAGGCTTTCAGGATGGTAAGTTGGTAGTGTTTAATTTTTTCCTTATGTTGTATTGAATCATCCCATACTATACTAAAAAGATGCAAACAAACAAGCAAAAGGTATAGAAACCCAGTACGTGGGAAGCATTGGTCTTTAGCAGTTTGCATGAGCCAAATGGATCAATCTATGTACTCCTGACTAGGCCCCCGAAACAAAGACATAACCAAGTAGGAAAATGGAGCAGGTGCTACAAGTGGAGACAGTCAATGAGTACAGAAGCTGCTGTTAGAGACATAGTGTCAAAGTCTGAATAATAAAAAGGGGATAACCACAAAAAATGGCCCTGTCCTGAGGGACTACACTTGACTGTGCAGCCTAGTCTTCTTCCACTTTTTTGAAAACCCATATAATTTCCCCCCAGCAAGCAGACTGTACAAACAGACAATTTAACAGGACTATGCATGCTGAAAGTACAATGACAATATAAAATTCAACACCTAAAAAATGAATAATCCTATTAAAAATGGGCAGAAGACATGAATAGACATTTTTCCAATGAAGACAGCCAACAGACATATGATGGCCAACAGACCCATGAAAAGACTCAAACATCACTGATCATCATGGAAGTACAAGTTAAAACCACAGTGAAATATCACCTCACACCTATCAGAATGGGTAAAATCAATAAGAAACTACAGGTGTTGGTGAGGATATGGAGTAAGGGAAACCCTCTTACACTGTTGCTGAGAATGCAAACTGGTGCAGCCACTGTGCAAAGCAGTATGGAGGTTCCTCAAAAAGTTAAAAATAGAACTATCCTACTATCCAGCAATTGCATTACTAGGTATTTACCCAGAGAATACAAAAATACTAATTTAAAGGAATACACACACTCCAATGTTTATAACAGCGTTATCTACAATAGCCAAAATATGGAAAGAGCCCATATGTCCATCAACTGATGAATGGATAAAGGAGAAGTGGTATATATATACAATGGAATGTTATTCAGCCATAAAAAGATTGAAATCTTGCCATTTGCACAGACATGGATGGAGCTAAAAGTATTACGTTGAGCAAAATAAGTCAGAGAAAGGTAAATACCATATACTTTCACTCATATGTGGAATTTAAGAAACAAAGCAAACAAGCAATGGGGAAAAAAAAAAGGGAGAGAGGCAAACCAAAAAATAGATTCTTAAATATAAAGAACAAACTGATGATTACCAGAGGAAGGTGGGTGGGAGGATGGGTTATATATGTGATGGGGATTAAGGAGGGCACTTGTCATGAGCACAGGGTGATATATAGAAGGGTTAAATTATTGTACACCTGAAACTAATATAACACTGTATGTTAACTAACTGTAATAAAAATAAAAAACTTCAAAAAAATAAAAAGAAAAAAATTGAAAAGCTTTTTACAAGAAATGAAGAAAACGTGTGTGTGTGCAGAGCACAAGAGGAATTGGATTGTAGAATGACTAATTAAATTGTATTGCTTTCATAATTGAACCAAATCAACTAAGAGGACTTCCAAAGTAAACAAGATAATGAAAGGCATGCAAATTCAAACTTTCCAATACAATCTCTACAAAACAGTACAGACCAACAAGGAGTAAAAACAAAATCATTAATCACTTGTGCTTATGTATGTATTCTACTTCTGGGTAATTTGAAGTTTTGGTGCTTTGTATTTTCTAGTCATGTTGAAGGAGGAGAATTTATATGTTGGATTTGTATATAGTATATTAGAATAATTGGAAAATTTGGAATAAAATTTATTGGTTATAAAATATAATATTATATCAAAGTTAATTTCCTAACTTGATTATTTTACTGAAGTAATGAAAAGATAATATCCTTGTTTTTTATAAAAACTACACACTAACGTAATTGGGTTGATAAAGTGTAATATAATCACAAATTTCAGAAAAAGCTAATAATATGTGTATATTTGTATACATATATTATTATACATTATTATATAATATATATGAAGAGAGAGAATAATGTAAGTTATAAAATGTTAATAATTATTTCTTCTTCTGTAAGTGCTAATTTAACTTTGGAAGCAAATTTTAACAGTACCGCTTTGATTTAAGAAACTGTACAACAAATACCCCCTGCATATAGAAAATAATTACACATTCAAACAGTAAGGGATAAATATTTTTTTCTGAAGTACAAACACTCAGACATACAAACACATGTAGAGAAAACTGAGGGATTGAATTTATAATATTTTAGCTGTAGGCTAAGAGTAAATAGCATTTGAAAAAAAAAAGTACCTGTCCATGCAAAGAGATGTTCTCTCTCCCAGTAGACTAAAAATTCTTAATTTACTAGAGCTCCAAATAGAAAAATGGAGAAAGAAATTCTCAGTTGACTCTTACCCAACAGAGATTAGATTTCTATAAATCATTGATCTATCGCCAAAGGATCAGACCATGAAACTAAATTTGTAATCATTGTAGCCATTGATGAGAAATGATTTATTGGCTATAAACCAACACCATAAAGGAAACATAAAAGTATTGAGAAGAAAATGAAAAAAAAAGAGGAACTATCAAAGTTCTATTGTGGTTTTGAATTCACTTCTGAGAGCTAGGAAAAGATACGCCTGGTTTTAAGCTGTCATAAGAGATGCACTTTGGCGACAAAATTTACTTAATCCTTTAAGGTAAATACACTGGGCGTATTTGTGAAAGACCTCTAAAATGGTTAAAATGATATATGTTTTTTTAAACAGGTAAAATTATGACTTGCATGCAAATATGAAATAAAGATACGTTAAAGATTTTATGTAATTCATTTTTAATAAAGGATTCAGTAAAATGTTATACTCAGTTCAAACATGAGTCCAAATAACTCACTGAAGGAGAAAAAACTAGTGATGAAGGAAACAGTTTTTTCATGGATCTGGTTATCAGGAGAATGCTACTGTCACCATATCAGCTAACATATAAGCAATGTCTATAAAATTTTGATTCAAATTACATTAAAGATATTTTAAAACAACTGAATAATGGATGTTGATTTATTTAACGTTTTACAATGTATATATTTCCATCATAAATTAACTGAATATGACTGTTTAAAATGATTTTGAAATAAATCAAAACTGAGTTTATTTTATCTTTGCTAAAGGAAAACATGACCTTAATATACAAAGGAAAGCATGAACTTCAAACTGAAATGACTGTAATATTGTAATACGATGGACATTTACAAAATTCTTTTTTTAAATTTTTTTATAGATGTGTGCAAATGAATGCAGTTGTTTGACTAAAGAAGACAATAAGGGATATTGGTGTCTATCTATTCCAAGATGGTCTTGCAAAATGTTTCTGGAAAATACAACTGATTATGAAGAAAGTGGGTGTCAACATGAAGCTCTTTGTAAAGATGAAATTAATAAATCCAGGTATTTATGCATCATTTGAACAAAGAATATTATCTATTTATCAAAAAGTTATAATTGTACTGACAAGCCAAATTTTTTTTTTTTTTTAATGATTCAACAATTCTATACATTTCTCAGTGCTCATCAAAAAAATGTACTCTTGGGGCACCTGGGTGGCTCAGTTGGTTTAGTGTCTGCCTTAGGCTCAGGTCATGACCTTGGGGTCCTGAGATTGAGCTCCTCACCCAAAACGCTGCTCAGCAGGGAGTCTGCTTCTCCATTCTCCCTCTGCCCCTCCTCCCTCATACTCTCTCTCTTTCTCTCTCTTAAATAAGTAAGTAAAATGTTTTAAAAAAAATGTACTCTTAATTCCCTTTATGGATTTCAACTATCTCTCACCCACCTTCCCTCTGGCAACCACCAGTTTATACTCTGTATTTAAGAGTTTGGGTTTTTTTGTTGTTGTATTTTGTTGCTTTCTAATTTTGTTTTGTTTCTTAAATTCTACATGTAAAATCATATAGTATTTGTCTTTCTCTGACTGACTTATTTCTCTTGTCCTTATACCCTCTAAGTCCATGTTGTTACAAATGGCAAGATTTCATTCTTCTTTATGGTTGAGTAATATTCTGTTTTATAACTTCCATACTGTTTTCCACAGTGGCTGCACCAATTTGCATTTCCACCAACAGTACATAAGGGTTCTTTTTTCTCCACATCCTTGCCAATACTAGTTGTTTCTTGTGTTTTTGCTTTTAGCCTCCTGAACTATTTTTTAGTAATTAATAATAATGTTTTGTTGTTTAAAATGATTGGCATTTATATCTCAAACATATGCATATATAGTTATTATATATTATTTACATAATGTATATTCTATCATGTACAACAACATAAGCACAAAAAAAGAGGGGAAGAGAGAAAGACCTATAGTAATATTTTTCTATATCACACTAGAATTAAATTAGTATCTGTGATAGATTAAATCTGTGGTAGATCTGATAAGTTAAGGTGTGTATGGTAAACTTCAGAGCAACTATTAAGAAAATAACTCAACCAATGTAGTAAAAACAGCATTATAGATACTAAAAATTTGCCCTACAAAATATTTATTTAATACAAAAGTAAGTAGTATCAGAAGATTAGAGATATAAAAACGACATGAGATATATGGATAACAAAAATGAGAATGACAAACATAAATCCAACTATATTAATAATAAAATTAAAATAAAATGGATTAAAATCCTATCAAAGGCAAAGATTTTCAGGTTAGATAGTTTCTGGATATAGACAGTATATACCATCTATAGGACACACACTGTATACTTAAATGTACAAAAGGGTTGAAAGTAAAAGGTAAGAAAAAGATATACCATTCAATCAGCAACCATAGAAAGCTGGAGTATCTCTATTAATATCAGACAAAATAGACTTTAAAAGAAAAAAATGGTTGATGCAAAAACAAACAACATTTTAAAATGACAAAGGAATCATGAGAAGATGTAGCAGTTATAAACATATATGCACTTAACAACAGAAACTCAAAATACATGAAACAAAACCTGACAGAATTAAAGAAAGAAATGGCCAATTCAATAATAATAGTTGGAAACTCCAACACTCCACTTTCAGTAGTGGATATAACATTTGGTAGATGAACAAAAGTATAAAAAAATTGAAGAACACTATAAATCTACTAGAACTGGCAGGTATCTATAGAACACTCCACTCAACAACAGCAGAATGGCATTCTTCTCTAATGCACATTGAACATTTTCCAAGATAGATCATATGTTAATACAAGCTGCAATATATTTAAGGGGATTACAATAATAAAAAAAATATGTTTTCTGACCACAATGTATTGAAATTAGGAATCAAAAACAATAAGCAATTCAGTAATTTACAAACATATGAGAATTAAATTACACACTCCACATAAGTCAGTGAATGTACAAGGGACATTAGAAAATCATTTAAGATTAATTAAAATAAATAAAAAATTCATAGGATGTAGGCAATGCAACATTTAGAATAAAAATTATAGCTGTAAATGCCTGTGTTAAAAACAAAGAAGATCTTAATCAATATCCTAAACTTCTACCTTAACATAATGGAAAAGGAAAAAAAATAAATCTAAAGCAAGCCAAAGGAGGAAAATCATAAACTGTAGAGTGAAATTAATTAAGTAGAGTATAGGCAAATAGAGAATATCAACAAAGCCAAAAGTTCATTTTTGAAAGGACTAACAAAATGAATAGGCCTTACCAATGCTAAGAAAAAGAGAGAGAAGAATCAAATTACTAAAATCAAAGAGATAAAACGTTACTTAAATTACAGAAAGAAAAAGGATTATAAGAAAACACTATGAACAACTGTATATCCCAAAATGTAGGTAGCTGTGATGAAATGCAGACGTTCCCAGAAAAATATAAACTACTAGAACTGATTCAAAAGAAATAGAAAATTTGAATATATTTATTACAAGCAAAAAGATTAAGTTAGTAATTCAACAAACAAATAAAACTTCACACTAAGAAATGTTCAGTCCTAAATAGCTTCACTGGGGAATGCTAGCAAACATTGAAGCAGAATTAATAGAAATTATTCACAAACTCTTCCAAAACTAAATGAGGAGGACACATTTTTAAACTTATTCTATTAGACTAGTATTACAATGATGACAAAACCAAAGACATCACAAGAAAACTACAGACCAATATGTCTTGATAATCTGAACACAAAACCCCTCAGTATAGTTATAGCACAACAAATGCAGCAACATATAAAAAAGATTATACATCATGACCATGGGGAAATTATCACAGGGATACAAGGTGGTTTTAACATCCTAAAATCAATTAATGTAAATGTACCATGTCAATAGAATAATGGGAAAAAAGGATAACACATAATTCCAATAGTTGCGGGGGGGGGGGGGGAAGACATTTTACAGAATCTAACACCCCTTCATGATAAAAACAATCAACAAATGAAGAATACAGTGGAACTTCTTCAACGTGATAAAGTATACTGAACAAGGAGAAGAGGAGGAAGAAGCAGCAGAAGCAGAAAAAGCAGCAGCAACATAATTACCTTCTGTTTAATGATGGAAAAAGACTGGAAATGTAAATGAAAACAACATAACAATTTACATCTGCTAGTATCAATAATATGATCAAAAAGAAAGATTAGTAACAAGTATTGGTGTTGGTGAGGATTTGGAGAAACTGGAACCCTCATATACTGCCGGTGGAATGTAAAATGGTGCATGCAGGTGCTTTGAAAAAGTTCATCAACTGATAAATAAAATGTGTTATATTTATACATGGAATATTATTCAGCAATAAGAAAGAATGGATTACTAAAACATGGCCACAGTATGGATGCACCTTGAAAACCTTATGCTATGGGAAAGAAGTCAGTCATAAATGACACATGCAGTAGAACTAAGTAAATATTAGTGTAATGAAACAATGATTTTCAGGAGTTTTTTATTAGAAGTATTTTTTGTTCTGTGATATAATTGCATTTTTTTTGACTTTGTGTTTCTTTGTTTATGGTAAACTTTTCTTGACACTCAGAAAATTTTGGAATCTTAAAAATAATCAGTATTGTTATGGCTTTTGACATTGTCTCATAATTAATACTGAAATAGAGCTTAACAAATTTTGCAAATATAAGTACTTCATATAAATTTAACAGTTTTTATATCAGTCACAAAATCTAGAAATTTACATAATATATCACCTACTATAATAGCAAGATATGCAAAATCTTAGAAGTAACTTTCAAAAGATGCTCATGTTCTCTATAGAAAAGTCTATTGCACAATTAATTTTGATTAAAAAGAGAAAATAATAGATGTTCTGAACACATTAAAATGTAGTCCATGGATTTAGATATTATGCCTTAATCTAGCCAAGATAGCAATTTATCAAGTTAATTCACACACTGAATGCTATACCAATAATATTGCTTATTATTTTAGAAACTAATCAACAAGTTCAAAAAACTATAAAAATAATAATATTTTATAAATAGCTGATTCATCTTTGAAAAGGAAGAGTTATTGGGTGGGACTTCATGTACCATCTGCTATGATAACTATAAAATCCATATGGTGCCACTGTAAAAACAAACAGTGGACCAACAGAGAGCTTTGAGAACAACTCATGTACATATAGGATCTTGATATACAAGAAATTTGCCCACAGTTTAATGGGAATACACCGAAACTTTAGTAGAAGGGACTGGGAAAATGGTTCACTATGAGTTCACTATGAGACTGTAAATAAAACTGGACTACAGCTTTACACTTTATGTAGAAGCAAACTCTGAATATTCCATGAAATCTTTTAGTTGCTAATCATAAATATTTTTCTTTTGAAATATATTCTATATAAATGCAGTTTACAGGGCATAATGGAAATGAAGTATTTTACACAGGTTTGAGTATTACCACATTTTTGCCCTAAAATGTTCAAAAACATTTTTTGGGAATTTGGAAAACCTTAATGGGAGGAAAAAATTTCACCAGCCATTTTGTCACTCTGGACCTAGTGTAGTTTTTGTAATTATGGGATAGTAACTTGGCAACACCAAGCCCAGACTGTAAAGTGTTCATAGCTTCAACCCATTTATGAAGTTTAAATTTATGCCCAAGTCACCAGTCCCTACTATCAGAAATATCATAACAAAATGAAATCTATTCATTCATATATTTATTAAACATTTGAGTACTCCCTAATTAGAAAACACTGGGCAAAATGTGCAAATGATATCTGATACCTGACCCCAGGTATCCATAGATAAATTAATGGTCTCCTCAGAACACATCTCATGGTTACTGTATATCATTTAGAAAGTATCTTTTTATATTACTAAAATAACTATTATTTCCACTTTCTAAACATACAAGTAGTTTGTGTTATAGCAATGAATTTTCTGCCTTTCTTTCTGGGACCTTTAAAATAAACCTGTTTCTTTCTTGAGCTATTTTAAAAAAAATTTCACATTTTCCATGAAATGCTAAATATAACCAAAACTTTATTTTTCAGTTATAAGCAAAAGTTCTATTTTAAAGTGTAAAATCTAAAAGTCCATGATAAAATCAAGTATAGTTGCAAAACCTATTTCTGTAGAGTCAGGAGGCTTATATAATAAATACAGCTTTATGTGAATTTGCCACAGAAATATATTTTGATTATGGTTTTCTTAAATTACTTCTGAACCAGGAAGTCTGATGATTATTAATTTCTAAGACTATTTTAATTTTTGCCATGATATTGATGACTTTTTAATTAAGAAGTTGAATGTCTTGTTTTGTGTTTATTTTGATATTTATTTATTTTAGAGAGCACACACACGTGCATGCACCTGTGAGAAGGGGGAGGGGCAGAGGGAAAGAATCTTCAAGTGGCCTCCCCCTTAGCATGGAGCCCAAAAGGGGCTAGATCTCAGGAACCATGAGATCATGACCTGAGCGGAAACCAAGAGTCAGATGCTGAACTGACCGAGCCACCCAGGCGCCCCTATTTTTAATTTTGGATGTGTCATGCAAACTTTTCTGAGTCCCATGCAGAAGTTTTGTTGCATGTTACTTTCAGGAAAAAAAAAAAAAAAAAGAAAGAAAAAAATGGAAAGTGAACTGCATATCAATATGGCTTATTGTATGTCCCCATGTATGTGTATGTATTTTTTGTTTTCGGTTAGTCTTGCTACTACTAAACAACATTTCTCTAGTGACTAGATCCTTTTGTGTATTGCACTTACATGCATATATATATTTTTCCCTTTTATTGTCCCCTGGAAAATGAAATAACCTTGCTTCTTTAAGCTTTATAGTAAAATGATATAGCGGTCATTAATTCATTTAAGCAATTCTAAAGTAGATACCATTGTAATTCCATATCCATGCCAAAAGTTAATTATAATAAACTTCATTAAAGGAAACACTTTTGTATCATTAAGTTTCAACTACAGTATGGGTTGAAACTTAGCTAATGTATACATAATTACCTCCCATGTAGCTTTTTTTTTTCTTTTGGGTGCAAACCAATGTATATGTTACGATATAAAGTCAGAGTTTGACTATATTATAGCTTCAGGCTCTATGACTTTTCATGCTTTAATTTCATATGTCAAACAATAAAAAATGTATGCATGTTATATGATTTTATGCTACCTGGGCCAGATTTTTTATTTTACTTCATTATATCTAAATAGCTTTTTATAGGTCTAACCTTTTTGCATTACTTTTCAAATTATCTCCTAAGACTTGGAATTTCATGAAGGTGTTTATTCAGAACATTTAAGATGACCTTTCTCTTGAGCATAATTCAATTTTAATATACATGTGATGATTACATAATTAAACAATATTAATGGAGCATCTACTCTATATCAGGCATATGGATCATAATCTTAGGATTTAGGGTAATAGGTAGAGTGATATCCTTAATTTCATCTCTTCCCAGAGTATTTTCCCATTAAAAAACTAAATGATGAAAAAGTTTAAATCACGATATTTATATATGAGATCATATTTTCAACTGACATGTTTTTGCTTTGTTCTTTCAATCTTGTCTCAAACTTAAGCACAATTCAAATTGGCTTATTTAATAATAAAGTTAGTAATACATTCATGAAGTCTTTTAGTCCAATTTATTTTCTCAAAGTAAAAGTTCTATGAAATTATAAGAACAGTTTAAAATTATAAATAATATATGTGGACCCCTATAATTTTCTTGACTTTCATTTCTAACAAAATTGATGTATTTGTCACTGAGAAGTTTTCAATTTAATAGCAATTTATCTTAGCACTAGGTATCCATATACACATGTATGCCAGCATTTACATGCCTACTATTAACTGGGATGACAAAATGCTCCACAAATTTGTACATGATTGGGTGAGTGTTTTACTAAACTGGAGAAACTTATTTAGGTCAATGATTTTCAGAGAGATGGTCTTACATTCTGGGGACATTTTGGATTCTAGGGTCATTCTACTGTTAAGTATAATTGGTTGAAATAGCTGGCATTTAGCAGGTAAGTGGTGGACAATGAGTGTTATAAATCTTTCAATGCACGGAATAGTTCCATGAACAACAATGGCAAAAAGTGTTCCATGGTTTGCACAATTTCCAAAAGTCCCAACATACATTAATATGGATATAAAACCTTTTTATAAACATCTGAGCCAATATCTTAACTTCATTTTCCAAATGTATACAAATGTATAAAAGTACAAAATATTTTTATAAAATTTTAATAATCATTGGGTTTTCCAGGAATTAAACTTTCATGTTAATCAAGGACATACTATGTTATATTCAGAAATGTATTAGAATTTGTTAACCATACTGGAAAATCACATCATCCTACTTGAATTTCTAATAAGAAACTACTATAATCAGTCTCCATATATAGCTGCCAAGCCTGTGTTCAATAACTTTGTTTCAAGTAAACATATATACATATGATATGGTTGGTATCAGACTTACCTGCCCAGTAATAAACACACTTAATTCTCTTCTATGAAATAGATGTAGTACTGATAATTTTACAGATGAGAAAACTAGGGCACAAAAACTTCTAAATAAGTTAGAGAAGAGTTAGACCCAAGGTTCCCATTCCAAGGATAGTGCTTTGAATATATCAAAGCATCAACTATACCGACTGCCATTAACAATCTCAGTGATCCTTGGGAAATTGCATTAAATGACTAAGTTTCTCACAACTACAAGAAGAAAGGTTTGAACTAATTGACCTTTAACATTCTTGCTGGCTCCAAACACCTACCATCATATAAATTTATGAGTGTAATGACTTAGGTTCAGTAGGTTAATTTTCACTAATAATAACAAGCAAAGTAATTTGGCACTGCTCTTCTCAACTCATTGACATGTTTATATGATTATCTTAAGTGCCCTTTGAATAGTTGGCAAAGGATACTTTAAAATCACAACACTTTATTTTAGACCAAAGATTGTCTCTATGAATTAGGTGTCTTTCTCACCTTACGCCTTCTTTTTCTGATGCTTTATGTGCATGTATATGCAATATTCAAAGGAATAAATGTGTGCATATTATATAGTGTATAATTGTAATAAAATGGCATCTCATAATCCCAAAGGTGGTGCCTAGCCTATAGATAAGACCCAAGGTGGTGCCTAGCCTATAGATAAGACCCAAGAATGTTCAATATATTTAGGTCGATGCCAGTCATATAGAACATGCAAATATATATTTATGGAATGAATATAGAAATGAATGAATGAATACTTTCAATAGAAACTACTATTAATTAAAACCCCATTTTTCTTAGGCATGAGGTTAAATACTTCAAACTTGTTTTGTGCGCGTCTCAGCCTATTGATAGTGATGCTATCGATTAGGAATGCCTGGGGCACTCGGCCCTCACTTGCCGGCTGCCAATGCCTGGGACACTCACCTACCCGCTGGGAATGCCTGGGGCAGTCACGTGGGCCGGTGCTAAGCTCTGGAAGCCCTTACAGGCATTCCCCAAGCCAGTGTTGCTGCAGCAGCGTCCCCTGTGGTTTTTATTATGATTGTAGGATGCACCTCAGTGAAAAAGCAAGTTTTTGTTTTGTTTTGTTTTGTTTTGACCCAGGTTCCGGCAGACACAGGACAGGCCACACGGGCTGCATCTCAGGTAAAGAGAAAACAGACCTAGAGTTGTGGCTTTATTGAGATGGAGGGAGTGGTGTCCAGGGTTTCTTGGATTCATTCTGTTGGTGAATTTAAAACACACCAGCCAGCGAAGCTAAAGAGTGGGAAGGGAAAAGCAGGGTCACACAAAAGGTCGGTCACCTAGGTCAACCAAGGCTTTCCGAAAAGGGAACTTCAGGTGGGTCAGCCTAGTTGTGTAGCTGGCAGTGTGTTTATTCAGGATAAATATCTTTGAAATGAATGCCTCGACACTCAAAAATTTATGTTGGGCACTTATATTGCAATCAAAAAAGCTAATTGTCAGGCACTCACAATGCACACTTCCACAAAAATCCTGACAAACACTAACCTTGTCCTTTAGCCTCCACTCTCCTAGGATACATAGCAGTTAAGTGGCAGAACCTGTGTTTGAGTCTAGGTCTGTCTTTTGCCAAAGTTCTTTTTACTCATTCCACACAATAAGCAGTATTAAGTTTTGCCAAGTATCGACATTTTCTATAAGAATATTTTAAAAGTGTGCCCCACAACCATATTTATTGTATTGCTATCCTGTGTATTTAAGTGAATATGTGATAAATATTTAAATTTTATGACTAATTGGATTTTTTGTTTTTGCATGTTGCAGATGCAGCTGTTCTGTTTACATGGACCAATTCTATATCCTCAGTGTTGAAGACTGCTTAGGAAACCAGAGTACATCAGTGCATGACCTCTGCTTGGTCCATTTGCACAACTGCAACTGTAGCTGTCTGCAAAAATACGAAAGAAACATCTGTGAAATAGAAACTGAAGATTGTAAATCTGTGCCCTGCAAAAATGGAGCAACCGACATATATTTAAGTGGCTATTTCTTCTGCAGATATATCCCAGGATTTACAGGCAAGTATTTCTGAGAAATCAAATTCTCTAGTGGATAATGTTAATACATTTATTTAACGTATCTCAAATGTATCTAATGATCGGTATGGTAGCTTGCTTTCTCATTTAGCAAAGAAGAAATATCTTCACGTGGACAAATAGGATTGGTTCTTTGGGCAGTTACATTGCTGACTACACAGCCTTGGCTCAGGCAAATGAGGCTAAAAAGGCCAGGCTGAACCGTAGAGAATATGATATATATGGCAAAGATCTGAGGAGAAAAACAGGCAGCCTTAATCTCCCAGTAATTTCGCCTAAACAGCTACAGTATTGCCCTTCACCTCCTCTTTGGCTGCCAAGCGCAGAGTGCTTAGATTAAAAATAAAACTTAATTTCAGTATTTTCCAGGTCAGTTTAAAGCTCCATTAGTAAGATTAAAAAAATTCCATAAAACCACAAACATACTATATCCTCTGTAAAATCATAGAAGATGATACAGTGACTATGTGGTAAAAGGCATCTTTTGATATAAAAATTGCAGAAATTAAGCATTCAAATTTATGTTTGAGATTTTATGCTTGGTCTTACATTGAAATGATTATTAATAATAATTTCAAAACTTCTTTATTTTAATTGCTATATAAAAAGTAGTATGGAGGCCACACAGAAGAAAATAATATTGTCACTTTTAAATCACACCCAACTTTTAAGTAAAATAATGAAAACAAAGTTCTGTGCAACTAGATATCCCCTTTTATTAGGCAAGCCCAACTCTAAACGTTATTTGGATTTCCATCTTAAGATGAAAAATATTTTTACCTATTTGATATTTAAAGTAATATCCTGAAGGTTTTGGAAGCAATTTAAAAAGGTAAGGTCCAAGAATAGAATGGTGATATTATTGGAATAAATGTACGGCCATCCAGTTTAGTTGTTTTTTTTTTTTTTTTAAATGAAAATATTTTTGTACGAATTCTGTAAGCTTGCTAAAAAGTTTGGCCCATTACTTCACATTTCACATTTCAAACATGTTCTTAGTAAAAATAAAATAGCATAAAATGTGCTAGTATTGTTGAAACATAGGTATCTGCCTTAGGGAAAAACAAATACATATATACACCTGTTTTGTAAACATAGGATATCCTCCAAAATTCAATGAAAATATATTAAGCATCAACTATACATAAAATGGAATAAAGAGTGGAATTTAACTCCTCTTAATACTGTTACTAAGAGAAAATGTCCTTTGATATTTGTATAATCTGTGTGTATACATACATATGTATATGTGCACACATAGTGAGCACCCTATCATTTTATATATCACGATTGTATATTGGCTGTAAATTATATGATCATTAAATATGTATTTTATACATATATATACATACGTACAAACACTATATAGTTAAACCACATGTAGCCCTCATCATTGATATACAGTAGAAAATTGGTATGACTCAGTCTTCAGTTGGGAATAAAAAATTAAACCCAATTTAAGATTTACAATCCTATATTATTAGGAAGGCCTATATCTTCTATGAAGTCTCTCTGTTTCTACTGAATTGCAAAGAACTCTGTGGGTTTCCTCATATCTAAATATTCAGTCTACTTTTAAACTCTTCATGCAGTGAAATGTGAAGAAACTGATCAGTCTCAATTTTCCCGAGGTTGCAGACTTAATCCCACTGAAAGCAGAATATTTTGGGAACAATTTAAAATCAGTTCCCCTTTTTCTCTCCACCCCTTTCTCTCCCTCTATCTGGCTTCTCCCTATGTCAGTTTTCTCTCCCTTGATCTGGATTCTTCCTCTATCCCAATCTCTCCTCTTCTAGTTTCTTTCCCCTTTATTTTTTATTTCTCCTTTCCTTTTCTCTCCTTCCATCTGGTTTCTACCCCTCTCTTTTTTCCCTTAATCTAGTTTTACCACCTCCATCTATGAACTCATGTGTTTCCTATAGAAATTTATAAGGTGTTACCATACCTTTCATGTAAGGTGTAATGACTTCTTTCTTTATCCCGTCACCTTTTGGGGGAATTTTAGCCTTATATGCAAACTTCTAGGTTAAATGTTATCCCTGTATATTTAGCCCAGGAGATCACAAACTTTAGTGCTCATGAGAATCATCTGGATGTTAAACCTCGGCATGGCAACCCTACCTCAGGTGTTTCTCATTCAGTAATTCTAGGGCTCAGTAGGTCTGGGTGATGCTGCTGGTGCTGGATCATGAACCACACTTAGAGAAACACTCTTCTAACCCATTATTATATTCGTGAAGAGGGTTGGTATGGATACGAAAATGTAAAATTCAACTTCAAATGTGCACTTCATTCAGCACAGCATGAGGAACCCCTCTAGTCTAATCTCCTGGTACCACTAACTCCTGGAGTAAGGTGATGCCATCATATGGTAAGGCCATATACTTGGGTGGATCTTGTATGATTTAAATTTAATTCCAGTGCTATCATCTGAAGTTCCCCAAAGATTTTAAAATCTGGGAGTAATTCCAGTGGATTTTTTTTCAGGCAATAGCCTTTTTGCAATTCTCTTCTTATTCATATCTATGATATTTTAGTGATGGAATCAAAGTTTTATTTATTTTTAGTTAATTTTTTTCTTTGTCAGTTTGATACTTTCAACATTGCTGGTTTCTGAAATGGTTTATAGTCAAAATAAGAGCTCTAAGCTAGTAGGATAAATTCTTATATAGAATTATCTTTGTCTTTATTTCAAATATTTTGGGTTTCTCCTGCTCTTAAGTAACCAAATTCTTTTCCTCCTCTTATATATACCCTCAGTTGTCTTGGTAACAGGGAGAGGCTAGGAAGCTCTTTGATTAGCAGGAGGATCCAAGTTGTTCTATACAATTAGGCCCAGCTTTTCCCTACTTAAAATGGGCCTGAGCTAAGCCTCCTTGATAGCCTGCCTTCTTTTCAACTGATTTCATAGTAAGGGCCCCTATCTTAAAAGCAAACTCCTTCTCTGCTATAGTCTTATATACTGTAAATTTGACGTGTACAGCTCTGTGGTTCTCTACCCTCCCAGATGACAACTTTCTTTTCTTTTAAGTCTCAGTTACCTTGGCAATAGAAACATTTTCAAATCCCATGCATTTTTTTTTTTACACAGACTTCCTTTTCTTCTATATGTTAGTTCCTATTCCTGTAGAAATTCAGGAGTATGTTTCAACTAAATTTGTGCTGCAGCTGGAGCCCAGGTCCCTTTATACACTCTCAATTATTAATGCCTGATTATCAATATTCTAATATATTGGCTTATATCTCAGATGGCATGCCCAGTTTGAGGTAGTATGAGTATATGTACCTCAGAACTTTGGTGAGTCTGTTCTTGTTGACAGAGATCATTGGGGTCCACGGAAAGCCCACTTCATCCCAAATGTTTCTCTTAAACCTGGTACTGACAGAAGAAAAGTAAAAGAATTTTATGAATCCATTTTCCCTAATCAAGTCATGCATGTTTTATTTTGATTCTCCCCAAAGCATTCTAAAAGTCCCTAAGGGACAGAAAAAAAGGTGGTATACAAAGAGAAACATTCTTGGGCACATTCCTGCTTCTACTGTGTCCAGAAAGGCGAAGTCCCTGGTGTTTATCAGAGCACTCACTCCAGTGATCATACTGCCTCAGACTATCCAATCCACTTAAGAACTGAACTACTTTACACTGGGTGTTAAAAACTGACACTATTGGGGGCGCCTGGGTGGCTCAGTTGGTTAAGCAATTGCCTTCGGCTCAGGTCATGATCCTGGAGTCCCGGGATCGAGTCCCGCATCGGGCTCCCTGCTCGGCAGGGAGTCTGCTTCTCCCTCTGACCCTCCTCCCTCTCATGCTCTCTGTCTCTCATTCTCTCTCTCTCAAATAAATAAATAAAATCTTTAAAAAAATAAAAAAAAATAAAAAAAAAACTGACACCATTGACTGGAATTTACCCTCAGATACTTCCTTCCACATTCTTGTCTCCCTACTTTGAATAGAACCTGAGTTAATTTGACCTTCATAATTACCAATTCTGTTATGACATCACAGATATTTTTACGGAAAATAAGTATTTCATTTTGTATTGCGATCATTTAAAAACACACAAATATCAACCTCAATTTTTTATCTTAAGTAATTGATTTTTCATATATAACTGAGAGGAGGAATTAGGAACTGTTATATAAGCCTGGTGCTTATATTCGTGCTTTTCTCTAAATTTCACTGTGACAATGTTAGTCCTTCTCCAAAGAGATGTATCACATTTGTTTGTTTAAATTTAGTCACTGAGGTTGTGCCTTAAATCCAGTATTCCTTTTTTTTTTTTCCTGTGTCCTCTAAGCCAGCATGTTCAGGCTCTCATTGGAGCTGCATGCACATCCTCTCTCTTCATAAAACCTCCATTACCTTTTGTGTCTGCCCAGAGCTTTTGATATATATTATAGGATCATGTCAAACCCAGCATCATATTCAACCATGTTGGATCTTAAGCCAGGACAGATCTATAATCAGGGGAGGGACAGGGTCTCATGGCTTCAGTATATTGTGAATTTGGCTCCTCACGGAAGTGGACCTAGTTTCTCAAGCAACATAACATGATTCTTTTAGTAAACCCAGGAGACTTATCACCAGGGACCTGATCTGTCTAGGAGTACGAGAGTATGGGCCATTCTGCAACATAGAACAACACTCCGTAAATTCCCAGAGGTGACCCCCAGAAATGCTTTCCTTTTGTCTTTGTCAACTCCCTACTTATGTCATGGAAAGAACAACCTCCCTTATAGAAAATTAGTATTGTATTTTGTGTACATATATATGATTTATAACTCTTTTTAGTTACATATAAATTATGAATATCACTTTATGTCAATAAGATAGATATATGTCCTCACTTTTAAGGCCTTGCTTAAATGAATTCACCAAACCTGAAATAGAATTGCTAGATCAAAGGAAATATATATGGATTTTTTTGATTGTTTTTGTTTTTGTCTTATACAACAACATTCTCTGTCCTCTTTTACACATTCACCAGCAGTGTGTGAAAAGTACTTTTCTCTTACACATTCACCATACCAAGTATTAAGTTTAAATTTTTTTTTTTCCAATATGATATGCAAAATTTTATCCCATTTTGATTTTCACTTCTTGGAGTAATAACAAGAGTTGAGTATGTACAATGTGAAATTCTTCCGTTTGGGATAACTTTATAGGTTCTTTATCTGTTTTTTTCTAATTGAATGTGTCTTATTTATTTCTCACAGTTCTTTATAATTTAAAGGCAGTTTCACTTATTATTTCCTGGGAGAGAATTGTATTATCTGCAAATAAGGGTAGTTTTTCTCTCTTTGTTTTTTTCTTATTTACTTACTTGGTTTTATGATGATGTTAATACCATTTTGTCACATTTCTGAGATAAAGTACAATATTAATGGTTATAGTAGACATCATTTTCTTGTTCCTGAATTTCATGGGACTTTACATTCTGTAACCATTCTACCTGGTGTTGGCTTGATATTAAATAGATAATAAATAAGGCGGAATCTTTACATTTCTAATTTAAAAATCTTAAGAACAGGAGGTGAAGTAATAATATTGCATAATAGCCATTTAGTACAGTAACATTTACTTTTATTTACTTTTATAATTTTTAAATACTTTTGAATATATACATGCACTTACAAATTGGTCTTTTATATGTGTTTTTAGAAGTTTTGTTTTCAATCTTATACTTTTATGCTTATTTTATACAAAGACATGAAAAACATTCCTTTTTACTCTGTACCCTGAAATATTTAAAATAAAATGGTCTGAAAGGATGCAAAAATTTTTATTGCTAATAATTAACAAGATAAATATTACTCTTAGGAAGATTAGTTCTTTTTATGAATTTATCATCACTTTCCAGGGTTTTATTGTCAACTTACTAATTTATATGACTTGATATAATTATTAATATTAATGGCTTTAAATTTCAATTGTCATATAATAATAATTTTATTTGACTTAATTTCTCAATTTTATCCTGATTTTTTACATATGTATATGTGTTGTTTTGTGTTTTCTAATTAGCTAGAGTTTAATACAATTGTTATTTTCAAGGACCTTGCTATTCATAAACTTATAATTCTCAAGTTTTCTGCTTTATATTTAATATTTTATACATTTAACAATAGAATTCCTTTCTTTAGCTTTAGGAAACATCATAAGGTCTTGCTCTTTTTATTCTTTAATTTTTGTTTCCTTGTAATCTTTAGTTAATTTGTTATTTAATAATGAACTTTTGGAGCTATAGATTTTACTCTGGGTATTATTTTGCCTGTATTTTAGAAATTCGATATACAGGTTGTTTTATTTTTATTTTTTATTTTTACTGCTTTCTAAGTAGACTTATTTCATGCTTGATTTCCAGCTTTGTCTGTGAATCAATATGGCATTTGAAGATAAGATTTCTAAGTTACTTGGTAATTTTGTTTAATCTTTGGTTCTTAATTTCTAGTTTCACTGCATCATTGATACAACATAGGGTCATCAATAATTGTTTTTTGGTATATTTTTCCTTTTTATTTTGAAAACATACAGAGAAATGAAATTGTTTTTTATAATTTTCCTAACTGTAGAGGATTACTAGTGGCTACTGGTGGCTCAAGGGAAAGTTGCTGAGAAAAATCCCTACTGTGAGGGCTTTTATAATTTGTAATGATTTCTTGTAATTTGTTAGCAGTGTGTGCATTGAGTGCAAAAGTAATGAATGTTGGATTCATACTGACTTAGCATATGCTAATTCTTTTAGAATAATAGTTGGATATTTAGAAATAATATAATTTGTGTATATTCTTTAAAAATTTTTTCCTATGATTTTCATATCAGGCTAGGGATAAGAATAATCTCAAGAGATTTTTCAGGAAGAGAGATTTTTAGGTGGCATCTCAGGTGTAACATATTCAAATGTTTGAAAGTTGTGTTGAAGAACAAAAATGTTTCAGTCTGTACACCAGACTCTCATATGGTTTTGATGTGTAGCAAGTGTTGGATTCACTTCCCTATATGTCTTCATAGATATACACATACATAAATGTGTACATATATATATACACACACATGCAATATAAATAAATTAGAGGCCTGGGCACCTGGGTGGCTCAGATGGTTAAATATCTGCCTTTGGCTCAGGTCGTGATCCCAGGGTCCTGGGATCGAGTCCTGCATTGGGCTCCCTGCTCCTTGGGGAACCTGCTTCTCCATCTGCCTCCCTCTCTCTCTCTCTCTCTCATGAATAAATAAATAAAATCTTAAAAAAAAATAAGTTAGAGGCCCTTGTGTCAATTGTTTTTTAAATAATTTCCAAGTAGTTCTTCTAAAATTTTTCTTTTTTAATTTGAGCTATGTTATGTAGCTCAAACTATGTTATGTTAAGCTATGTTATGTATTCCCCAAACTTCAGTTTATCTTATAAGTTGTATTTTTATAAAATAAACATATTTTCCTTTGTAATACCTATTTCTGGGATACTCCTTTGTTTAATATTACTTTTGTCTTTTATTTGGAGATTTTAGTCCATTTACATTTAATATAATTGTTTTGTACTTGGGTTTAAGTATATCCCTACATTATTTGTTTTCCATTTGTTTCGTTTGTTCTATATTACATTTTTTTCTCCTTTCCTATATTCTTTTGGATGGGTTAAGTATTTTCTTATTCCATTTATTCCTCTATTAAGTTGATGTTTACATATACTCTTACTATTCTTAGGTGCTCACCCTACAGATTATAACATTTTTAATTAGCTTAACATATTTTAATATAAATTAGTACTTGTACCGCATTCCAGGAAATGCATAGGCCTTACACATTTTTACCACATTAAACCCTCCAGATAGGTGCGTATTTTTGAATATGTTGTTTTACATATACTTAAAACTGCACAAGACATTATTGTTATCATTTTACATTGACAATATTTATTTAGATTTACCTGCATTTTGTTCTTTTATTGTTGTTATTTCCTTCCTATATCTCCAGGCTTCCAATGGCTTTCTCTTACCATATGTGTGATAATCACTATTTAGCATATCCTTTTAAGCATTTCTGCTGTGATGAATTCTCCATTTTCTGTTTGTCTAAATATATTTTTATTTCACGTTTATACTTAAAAGATATCTTATAGTAAGAGATCTGTAGATGAGTTAAATGAATGAAGTGACTGTGACTACAAATTAAATGTCTTGGCAGTGATATATTTAAAGATGTATGTCTTTGCTGACATACATGCATATACATATATGTGCATGTATGTATCTGTCATCTATATATCTATTGTGTGATATTGCTTGTCCTATAATAACTTTTACTCCTATTTATTGGTTCATATATTTTATTTTATAAAGCACATCCTGGCACAGAAAATTTAGCAAAAGGCTCAGACAACTGAGATACCAAATGTTTCACATGAGTCATGCCACAACTTGAGCCAGGTCTTTACTTATAACATTCTCTTATATGCAAGTTTGAGGCTCATGTATACTGATTATATTCTAAAGAACAGAAAATCGGTGTGAGATCAAAATGTTTAACAAATTAAGAAATTCAAATATTTTAAGGTAATTCATAAAAATTTCCTTTAATCAAACAATTAATATACATTTAGTCTTGTTAATAATATGCTACTCTATTCGTTTCTGGCTGAAATATGGCTGAAATCAAGGGAATTATGATGGGAATTATATTTCTGCCTACACTGACCCTTAGGCTTTGAGCTTACTGAAGGTTCATCTAACCAAATAGAAGACAGGAGCCATAGACACATATTTGAGAGGTAATATTAAAGAAAAAGCTGTGGGAAAGAGGACAGTTGTTCTTTACTCTGGAAGATTCTTATTCTGTCCTTTGTGGGTTTGGTATTTAAACTTCTTCAAAAACAGAAAAAAAAAAAAAAAAAACAGAAAATATGGGACTTTAAAATGGCAAAGGAATTGCAGCCTTCCTGAAAGTAGCGTGTGTCGTGAGGATTAGATGGCAGCTTTTTAACTTTAGTACAGCATCTTTTCTTTCAGATTCTGACTTCATTCTAAATTGTGATTTCCCCCAAACTCGTTAAAATGCAAATGCTATGCAAAACAATGTTTGCATAATTATAAAAAAATTTACTAAATGTTGCATTTCAGGAAGAAAAAGGTTATGTGCAGGAGTTTAATTAGTGGTCTGGCAACACAAAATATTCGACATTGGTTCTAATTGTAAGCGCATCTGGGATTTTCTCCAAAAGAACTAGATTTCTAAAGGTCAAGCATTTATATTAAAGTGTTATAAAATAACCATCTTGTAATAAGTAAGATGAGCAGCTTTTCATCAGAAGTAGTACAAATTAACTTCCCGAGGGAAATGGCACAATATATTCATCTCAACATGAGATATTTGTATTGATATATTTATCATTTATGCTGAGATCATTTTTATACTATGGAGTATTCCAAAGCAAATGGCAGTAAAAATATAAGCATGAATTTCACCCACTCTGGGTCAAAGTAGCTAAAGGCTTTTTTTTTTAAAGAAATGGCTTTTGGTCCTGTTTCAGCTAGAGACAATAATTTTTATAGAGCACCTTACTTCTTTTTCAGTTTCCCTATTATATAGGTTGACATTCCATCTTCCCTGTCTACTTGCCCCAAATGTTATGAGAAATATTGAATGGATCTTGAGTTTCCTGAGAGAAATCCAGTTTATGAATAGAAGATGATAATATTACTAGAGCATAAGAGTCCTTTAGCTGGTCCAGGCTTAATTTCATTTTTTTTTTGCATTTTCCCATTGAAGTTAAAAAACCATCAATAAACCAGCTAACAAACCAGCAGCTATCCAAACAACAATAACAACAAAAACCAAAATGGCAAACCCCATTAGCTATTTTTAATTGCATCAAATATCAAGAAGTCCAGGGCCACAAAGAATTTAAATTTCAGTGTGAAGCTACACACCATCAATAAATGTCAGCATGTTACTGATAACTTATTGTGATATTTTTCTTTTTCTTTTCATTCAAAGCATTTTTAGTTCTTTCAAAGAAAGTTATTTCCATTCATTAGGTGGATTTTTTTTTTTTTTTCGTTTCAGTGAATCTTAAGCACGTGGATAATATAGTTTTATCTGTATTAAAGTCATCATATGGGGGCGCCTGGGTGGCTCAGTCGTTAAGCGTCTGCCTTCGGCTCAGGTCATGATCCCAGGGTCCTGGGATTGAGCCCCACATCGGGCTCCCTGCTCAGCGGGAAGTCTGCTTCTCCCTCTCCCACTCCCCCTGCTTGTGTTCCCTCTCTCGCTGTGTCTCTCTTTGTCAAATAAATAAATAAAATCTTTAAAAAAAATAATAAAGTCATCATATGTTAAGTGTTGAAGATATATGTATATTTCCATGGGTTTCTAGGTCCTAATTTTTAATTCAAAAGATGTAGAAATTCTGTTTTTAATTCAATCAGATTATGACTTGGTGTCAATAATTAGTCAGTAATTTTACATGTGGGCTTAGAGAATATAATACTTGACGGACTAAAGGAATGAAACTGAGTTTTTTAAAAGCTTCATGAAATGCAAGGTACCCAAAACAAGAAATAACAAATGACAGCAGGACATATCTACATTTGGCAGAGATTAAGATAATATATAAGGGCTATATTGTTAATTTGAAAGTATGATACATGCATACTGTATAATAATTTTAATTATTAAGCAACTGAGCAATAACGGAATGAGAGTAAATAAAAATGGAGATTGAAATAAACATATTTTATTATATACAGTAGAGGTATGGAAATAACATTATTCCAAGTAGAATGAATTTACTAGCTGTAAAATCTAACTTGATATTTTCTGTATTTATGATATCCAACAGGCATAATAAAGAAATAGTTTGGGAGAATATTTTGGGATAGGTCAGAATTTCCTTTTAGTTCCCTGGGTACCTGACTATCCTAGGAAACATTCTTTGTTAGCCCAGGCAACCTCATGATGGGTAGAGGCCAAAGTAGTCCATGACATCATCATCCAGAATACTGTTACAAGATGTGTTAAGTTCCAGCAGTAGCTGGGGAATTTTTCTTCCTGACTTTTCTGCATACTATTATAGGTTAAATTATGTAGTTCTCAAATTCCATTCTCTTTCCATTAGGAACTGAATTACTTGTGCACTCACAATTCAGTTTGCTATGCCAGTAATATTTGTATATTTACAGAATTTCCTATTAATAATTTTTCTATTGGTAGGCATTACATAATTTTTATATTTTTGTACTTTTCTAATTTCTCTGAAAATTTCAGTCTGCTGCTACATTACATAAACAAGCTTCCAAGTGCTACTGAAGGAAAGTACCTCTCCAGAATGATCATTTTTATGAATAGAAGATAACATGGATTTTCTTGCTGTCAGGGCATTTCTTAAGAGATTTCTAATCTGTACAAGCTTCAAAAATGCTGACTAAATCTAAAAAGTATTATAAAATAGCAGCGAAAATGCAGCAGAAGAAAAAATGATTTTTTTTTTTTATTCCTCAGAAAATGATGTGACTTCTCTATCTTCTGTTATTTTGGTTACTTAAAGGTAATCCTGGGCTGGCCTCACAAATATGAAAATGATGATTTTTAATTTAAATTCTGTGAGAAATAAAAATAAACTAGTCACAGTACAAATAACAATAAAATGATTGCAAAGTTATACTTCAGAAACTTAAGCCATAAAATGTATCAGAAAATGATAGACATTTTAAATCCAATTTTCCAATTATCTATTTCTTGTTTTAAAATTTAATATATATGTTGTTATTTTTAGAAAAGATAGATCTAAGGATCTACAATACCTTTCAAACTACCGTTCTATTTAGTGGCTGTATAGGAATGTTGAGTTTCAAAATTTTTTTTTGAAACATTTTCTTTCAAGGGAGTACATTAATGTTAGACCTTTAAACAGGAAAAAAAAAACGGTTGACAATAGTAATCTATGTCACATCAGAAGATATGAGAGAACAGTTATTTCAGTTCACTCAGACCTAAAACATAGCCAGAAAACATCAAATACCCATGAGTATATAAAAATGAGAGAGAGAAGAAAGTTTAGCCTGCTTTTCAGAATAACATTTCACTTTGTTTTCATTTAATTAGGAATAGAATTCCTGTATGACTACTTTATAGATTATCTAATAGCTTACTATATGAATGCTACATAAATGTGAATTAACAAAATATATTTTGATAAGCTATAGAGTAATCCAAGTTTATTGCTTCATAAAGTCTGTCAATGTTAGGCATTTTAAAATATACCCTAACAAAATAATGCATTATATATTGATCTATCCATCTAATTATCTGCCAACCTATCTATGCTTTCATACATGTATTTATTTAGTTTGATACAAGGTATCAAATAAAGTCATAGGGATTAATTATATATGTAAAACCATTTAGTAAATTTGTACTTTTTATATGTATACACTAAATATGAATGATGAATGGAATTATACTAGCAAAATTTAAGCTGGATGTATATATAAGATGAGATATTTTCAAAGAAGTATAGTCGGATTTTCGTTATATCATTGATATGCTAATTATAATAGCACTAACTTTATCAACTTGAGTTATAAGCACACATAAAATTTTAGTTTTTAAAATGTCATTTGTTGTTGAGGTTATATTAATAAGTTTGTCTTGATCCAACTTAATATTCTTTCCACCATTATCCTATACCTTTAATATCTAAATCTATACATGTACTCTGGATTTCTATCTGTATAAGTTAGAAAACTCAAGTATTTCTTTTGGAGAGTACTGGGTCACACTTTCCACCTCACCTTTAGGGTCCTGCTGGGATTTACTTCTAGTTATAGTTCTAGAAACAAAGAAGGTTGTTAAGTGTCGGGGTCCTAAGAAGAATTGGCATTGTCATGGATGGCAGCTTCCCCAAGGGAGTCCACTGGTGTTTCTTCAGGTAATGCAGGGTTAATTTCCTAAGAAGGGAGTAGAGAGGCCCACTTGAGGGTCTCTTCCACTGGGAGAGAAGAGTCATCAAATTTAGGGATTTGGTGTTCCTGGCTCTATCAGGTTCTTCCCATACATCCATATTTCCTTTCAGGATCCCATTCCTTCCCAGTTAATGTCCTCACTTTAACAGGAGACATGCCGTGAGCCTGGGAATTCAACTTGTAATTCATCTAGTCAAAGGATGAGGCTCTATATTTGATTTTCAGCAGTCTTAGCTCTGTTGTTAGAGGACATGAGAGTCTCCTTCAAAGCACAAATAGAAATCTTCAGGTGATTTATGTAACATTTTATTTGGGAATTCAAACCATAGAACTCATCCTTTTCTTTACTCACTTTGTCTAGTGATGTTAAGAGCAGCCAGCCAGTGTCATAATATAAAGTCATTAGTTTGAGCAAAATGTTTGAAAGTACAGTATACATTGTCACCCAGATCCTCCCTTCTTATAAGTGCTTGATTAGGAGGATCCAGTGGTAACATTTTGTATGTCTCTATTGCCAGATCACATCATGGACTATCTTTACTCTCTTTACTACTGGAAATAAAGTCATTGGCAACTTCAAATCTAATCTGATTAGAAAGCCAATTTCAGATATCCTAGTATAAATTAAGAAAACTCATCCTTATAATTCTGTTTCCCTAGAACCACTTTCAGTACCAAGATCTGTATTAGTCAAAAGCCTCCAGAGAAACAACATATATATATATATATATATATATATCCATATATATTCATATATATCCATCCATATCTATCTATCTATCATCTATCTATCTATATGTTTGTGTTTGTTGATTGATTAAGGAATTGGCTCACATGATTATGGAGGCTAACAGGTCCCACCATCTGCAGTCAGTAGGAACTTTTACAGATAATGCATTAATATAGTATACATTAATGTACTAAACACATTAACATCATAATGAATAAACCTGAAATTGACCTTCAGAGATAAAAAGTAGTTAGGATCAAAAGTATCTTGACATGGAAAATTATGGCTGTGTAAGAAAAACTCATTTTATGGACAAATGCAACAGATTGACATGAGCTATCTAAATCTCCAACATATGCTGAGATTAGATTGGGTTTATATGACCTATCATAAGCACATGTACATAAGGTATGTGAGGGGGAGTAATTTTAGCATAGCATACCGATCAAGGCTGGTAATATTTTTACTGTAATCTGCTAGGACTGTATATCCATCAGGAAGCTTAGATATAGGAAAGGAGAATCTATTCTGTAATGATTAAGTAGGGAAAGATTTTATTAAATAAAATGTAGCACAGAGTCTCATGAATGCTAGAAGTCAGAGTCTATAGCTCTATAGACAAGAATCATGTCCAACCACACCGTAGTGGCTGCAGTAGGAGAAACTCAAAAATCAAGCCTGAAAAAAGCAAACAGAAACAAACAAAACCAATCCTATAAAACTCAAGACTGGATGCTACCCATTCTGTCAGTGTTTGTTGAAAATTATAGAAACAAGTATGTCTGCCTGGATGCCTGGCACATGTATGAACATTGCATCCCCCTTATGCACAATTACCTCCTCCGGTTGCTCACTTCTGATTTCAAATCTCACTTGGACATCTGATGGGTAGAACCTGAGTCGTATGCATATACCCAACTGCAGGGCACTCTAAACATAGTTTTTTTGTTTGTTTGCTTTTAACCTCTACTTTGGGAAGCAGGACACATAACATGGGTGATTATAAAATGTAGGGAGTATGTTCAAAGACATGAAGGACAAAGATTGACTAGAGATTCTATCTGAATTATTGAGTAGGATTTGGTTGCCGTGTTTTAGAGCTAATACTGGCCCACAGAGCTTATGAGCTTTTGGAGTCAGGACAGAATGAACAGGGTGATGACAAGGCTAAATAATGATTAATGGGCTTCGGTTGGAGATGATGTCTGCCTTCATATATATATATTTTTTAATTTTTAAAATATTTGTAATATAAAAAATCAAGTGACTAAATCATGCTTCTAAACCTGCACTTCATGATCACAAGTGCTTCTGAAAAGCCAGAGTTGGAGTGATGCCTGCTGAGACATGTATAGAAAATTTCTAGAAGAAGCAAGACTTAAAAAAAATGGGGCCTAATTCTACATTTTTACATTTATGGTCTATATATTTATGATTAGATCAAGGTAAATATATATAATTATAAATTTTTTAATTTAAATTCAATTAATTAACATATATTATTAGTTTCAGAGATAGAGTTCAGTGATTCATCAGTCTTATACCCAGTGCTCATTACATCACCTGCCCTCCTTAATGCCCATCACCCAGTTGCCACATCCCCTTGCCTCTTCCCCTCCAGCAACCCTGTTTGTTTCCTATGATTAAGAGTCTCTTATAGTTAGTCTCCCTCTTTGATTTCCTCCACTGTTTTACTTTTCCCTCACTTACCCCATGATTCTCTGTTTTGTTTCTTAAATTCCACGTATGAGTGAGATCATATGGTAATTGTCTCTCTTTGGTTGACTTATTTCACTTAGCATAATACCCTCTAGTTCTATCCACATTGTTGCAGATGGCAAGATTTCATTCTTTTGGATGGCTGAGTAGTATTCCATTTTGTGTGTGTGTGTGTGTGTGTGTGAGAGAGAGAGAAAGAGAGAGAGTGTGTGTGTGTGTGTGTATGTGTGAATCACATCTTTATCCATTCATTTGTCAATGGACATCTGGGCTCTTTCCATAGTTTGGCTATTGTGGACATTGCTGCTATAAACATTGGGGTGCAGGTGCCACTTCAGATCACTACATTTGTATCTTCAGGGTAAATACCTAGTAGTGCAATTGTTGGGTTATAGGGTAGCTCTATTTTCAACTTTTTAAGGAACCTCCATCCTGTTTTCCAGAGTGGCTGCACCAGCTTGCATTCCCACCAACAGTGTAAGAGGGTTCCCCTTTCTTGGCATCCTCACCAACATCTGTCATTTCCTGACTTATTAATCGTAGCCATTCTGAATGGTGTGAGGTGGTATCTCATTGTGGTTTTGATTTGTATTTCCCTGATGCCAAATGATGTTGATCATTTTTTCATGTGTCTGTTGGCCATTTGGATGTCTTCTTTGGAGAAATGTATGTTCATGTCTTCTGACCATTTCTTGATTAGATTATTTGTTCTTTGGGTGTTGAGTTTGAGAAGTTCATTATAGATTTTGGATACTAACCCTTTATCTGGTAAGACTTCTCCCATTCTATCAGTTGTCTTTTGGTTTTGTCGACAGTTTCCTTTGCTGTGCAAAGGCTTTTTATCTTGATGAAGTTCCAATAGCTCATTTTTGCCTTTGTTTCCCTTGCTTTTGGAGAAAAACTTCCAGTGTTAATGACATAAATAAAGGAAATCTATAAAGTATACTGATAATAATTGGAATAAACTATAGCTTATGAGCTAATTATGGACTAGATATTTCTAAAACTTAGATTATTATTAAATATCTGGCATTGGGGTGCCTGGATGGCTCAGTTGGTTAAGGGACTGCCTTCGGCTCAGGTCATGATCCCAGAGTCTTGGGATTGAGTCCCGCATCGGGCTCCCGGCTCAGCGGGGAGCCTGCTTCTCCCTCTGACCCTCTCCCCTCTCATGCTATCTCTCTCTCTCTCTCTCTATCTCAAATAAATAAATAAATAAAAATCTTTAAAATAAATAAATATCTGTCATTTTCCCATTAATTTCACCAACAAAAGTGAAATATTCTTCAAAAATAAAAGGATCAAAAGCACTGTATTTGCAATTTTAAATTATTTAAGGAGACGATGAAGTACTTATATTTTGGATCCATTTATTTTCCAAGCTATCAGGATTATTTACTTTTAAGTGAATGTCCATGTGTGTCAAAATTCTGGCTATTTAAAAAAGAAAAATAAACAATCTTACCCTTGTTTAAAAGTAGTGAAAACAATCTGTATTCAGATATAGCTGTGGGTTTGGAGACAAACAGTAAAATCAGTGTTTGATAGGAGAAGTATTAATTAACCCTATTAATATACTTGGCTTAAGAAGGAGAAGACTTTCTATGCATTGATAGAGTTTTCACTAATATTCCACAGTATGCTCTGGTAAATAAGTAGGTTCAAAAATTTCATGCTATATATAACAAAATCTGGGAAGACCTAAGTCTATTTAATCTGCATTCTTGAGATTTAAGTGTGGGTGATCCATTGGAGATAGCCAAAGAATAGAAGAATGCAGATTAAAATGTAATTTTTCTTTTAAGTAGAACATTCAAAATCATTGTAGAAATATAGTTTCAATTCTATAATCTGCCTAATTCTCCCACTTTCTTCTCATTACTGTCTTCTTCCACCATTAGCCATCCTGATTGGCTTCTTTTCTGTTGACCAGTGCTTTTTTTACTTATATCAATTTCCTTGTCCTTCATTTAATTTTAAATCTCTCTCTCTCTCTCTTTCTCTCTCACACACACACACATACAGTGTTCATTGCCTTATATTCTGTTTTTAGATTAAAGTTATATGCCTGTTTGTAAATCCACTACTGGTTACTGTTGTTATATAGAAAACACATTTTTATTTATTCAGTGTTCATAAAAATAATGAAATAACTTTTGATCTCTCACATGCTAATTATGATACAAATCTTTAAGACTATTTTTAAGTGACTTTATTTTTGGCTGTTTATTAATTATTCTGGAATGTTGAAAGAGCTCTTTCTATATGTAAAGGATATTTATGCTTTATCATATTAGTTCGTTGAATCTTGTTTTTGGTATCATATTTTAATTTATATGATCAGACAGTATTTGATATCTGATTTCTTACATTGTTTAAAATTTGTTCCCACCTATTACAAAACTAAATTATCTCCTTTGTATCTGTTTTGATTATTTAATGTTCCTTTCCATTTAATAATAGGCCCAAGAGATATAAAATGGATTTAGAATAATATAATATCAATGAATAATGGAATGACTTTGTGAGAATAGCGTGATTATAGACATGAAGGATGCTTACTGAATAGGTACAACCACTTAATCATCTTTTAAAAAATGGAAGCCCCATTAAAATCTTTTAAAGGCATCCTTAAATTTAACAACAGCTACATTTACTTTAAATGAACCTAAATAGTGCATCTCAAACACAATGTATACCCTTAAATAGATTTAGAGTGTGGCATTTCATCTAAGTCTGAAAAAGTAACATGTGAAGACATTTATATGAAGTACAGAACTATGTGTAGAATTCAAGACCACTCTTGCCTTCCCCAATGGTAATTACATGTTATGTATTCTAGCTCTCAAGTTACGAGTAATAAGATGTCATTTTCTAAGTTAATGAGTTAATGTGTTTCTGGCTTGAGATAGGTCACTGAATGTTATATGTGACTCCTTTTTTCAGCAGAGAATACATTATATTCAATAATATATTCATTCAACAATTGATTAATTTATTTTCTGATCATTCCATTTGATTATTAAATATGTTTTTGATACTATATGACATGTAATATATTGAGAAAATAATTATGAATAAGTTGAAGATGGCCAGTAATACCAGAACTTTGTGGTTGCAAGTAACCCAAATTTCCCCTGGCTAGTTTAAGCACAGGGAAGTTGCCAGAAAGATAGAATAAGCTTTCAGAATTAACAGAAAGGCTTGGAAAAGACACATGGGCACTGTTTACAGCTAAATCAAGTACAGAGTTTTAAGGACTGGATACAGGATGGGTTTTATGACATGAGTAGTCTACTCTTCTCTTTGTACTTCATAAGACTCAGTCTTGGGAGGAAACATATGATTTGATAGCTCAAACCACTAACCATGGGAGGGCATGTCCCTGATATAGTCTTAACAGATCATGTTCAACAGAAGAGACAATTTCTCAAAATAATATTGTAATGTTTTTCAGAAGGGGCTATGGAGAGCTTCACAGCCAGAAAACAGCAAACATTTTGTATGCTGGTAAAGCAACTCTAATTAATGTGTATGTGAGGTCTACTATTTAGAAGAGCTAAAGGAATAGACATTAAAATTTTCCAAATGGAAAAATTTTGACATCCCACTCATGATTACAGAGAGAATACAGTATAAATTAGAATAAAAAAATCTTAGATTCAAATCATGACTTTAAAACTTATAACAGTTTGATATTGGGCAAATAATTTAACCTCTTCATATTTCTTTATAGACAAATATTGTATAGTAATATGTTTTATCTATCTCATTGTTATATGAGTATTAAATATAGCAGTATGTGGGAAAAACATTTTGTTAATCACTATGCAAACCATAATTCAGTTTATTATTACTATAAAGGTTACATATTGGCCTTTTATTATACACATAAAGAAGTCCTTTTAGAATGCTCTGCATGTTTGCTACCTAAGCATTCAGTTTCTGAGGCGTGGTAAACACAGTGACACCATACAACTATGGTCTCTGTTTTGTTATTTTTGTGCTCACCTAGTAGATAGTTAGATGACATATATATATATATGTCTTTTCAAAATGCAGAAACTTTAAAAAAAGCACATACATATCTCTCATCAAAATATAGAAACTTAAGAAATAACCATTAACTAAACTTTAATTCTTTCATTCCACACTATAGCAATAGGTAATGTGCAATATAAGCAACAGAACCTGAATTACATAAATAAAATGTTCTGTTCTTAAAATGATCCTAATGCATTTTGAAATGTTGCTGTTCTCTATTCTTTAAGGATCAGTGAAGTGCAAAGTTCTTCAAGTAAATTTACTCCAAAGAGTGATTATAGTACTTGGTAACTCTGAGACCTAGATTCAGTAAAAGCTTTCAAGTTTTAGATAATAGAAAGTAAATAGAAATATAATATTTGGGAAAATGGATTAATAGAGTAAAAGAACAAATAATTTGATTTGATAGAATAAAGGTAGTGACCCTTTTCTAAAAAGTCCTTATAGGAAAATAATTCTATAGAAGTCCTAGTTCAGCTTTTTCTTTCCTTACTTTTGTCCTTGGGTCCTTTTGTGCTTTTTTATCCATTGTTATTAAAAGTATTTTTAGAGAATATATAACAAAAGATTTCTCCCTTACTGCGAGTATTATGTGGTATACAAATAATCTTAAGAATGTATTGTGGACTTTAGAAAAATTTATAGTATGTTAAATAGGCAAAATCTGAAAATTAATTGACAAAAATAATAAATACCACAAGAAGTAGTGATTGTATGCTAGTGGAGTTCAAACAGAAATGATTTTTAATGAGAAAGGAGTGAACGCATTATGGAGGAGTCTCCATTTTGGTGGGGATTTGAAATATTGTTAAGCCCCAGAAACAATGAAATAGGAAGAAAGAAATCAGAAAAATGAAACAACAGACACAAGGGCCATTGTGTAATAGTGGTAAAGTAGAGCAAATATTCAGAGATCTGCAGGCAGATCTTTGGAATTGAGCAATTAGATCCCACCTCCCTTAACTTTACATGTGAGCAGTAGTCACAGAGATTGTGTGAGCTGTCCAACGTCAGTCTCTACACACAGCAGACCAGGAATGCCACCTGTGTGTCTCAATTCTAACCTAGCATTTATTTTTCTACACTTTTGATCAAATTTTAAAGCACAGGAAGATTAGTGGGAGAGCATTCCCACTAATAGTAGTAAAAAATAGAAGTTATGTTGAGTGTTAAATCCCATGCAAAGATATATCATTTTTACTGATCAATCATATGAAGCCAATGGAGTATTTGAATAATCAACCATTTTGGCTTTGTGTGTCATTTTTCTAAACAATAAAAATGATTTTTTCATTTTTTAGTACTATTTGATGTTTCTATTCCTATGTGACCATTTTACTATCTAAATTTACAAACAAGTACAAAAACACATCAACCATTTTTTAATAATTTATTGAATCTATCTCTCAGGATAGGATAGTTTATGCTGTGCTGCACAAAGACAAAATCTAAGATTAACACCACAGACATTTAGTTCTCACTCACAGAAAATATGCTGCAAATCAGTGGGGAGCTCTGAGGCAGCTTTCCCCCACTCAATGGCTCAGTATTCCCGGCTGCTTCTATGTATTGTACCTCCATTTGTAACTATCAGTGAGGAAGAAGGGGGCAGTGGTCAAGCAAGAACTCCTAAATGCTTCTATCCTGATCTGGAGCACAACATCGTCCCTCACTTTTCCTTGGTCAAAGAAAATCTCAAATGGCTTCACCTAACTTCAAGGGGTAAATGTATAGAAGGAGAGGAAACAAGTAAGCCATCAAGATCTTTCACCTATATTTTGCTTTAAAATTTTATGTACAGATACACTTATTCTAATCACTTTTAATTGTCTTGCATTGATATATGATCTCAGTTATCAGCTACCCAGAACATCATAAAAATTGATTATTTTTATTTTTCTCTCCAGGTTGCATTTCTCCATGCAGGATTTTTCTACTTCTATTCATTTTTGTTTCTCTAAAATTTTTTGAAAAAGATTTTATTTGTTTTTAAGATTATATTTATTTGAGAGAGAGAGAGAGCACAAGCATGAGTAGGGGAAGGGGTAGAGGGAGAGAGAATCCTAAGCAGATGCCACATGCTGAGCTCAGAGCCTGATGGGGCGGGGGGGGGGGGGGGTGGTTATCTCATGACCCCAGGATGATCATGACCTGAACCAAAATCAAGAGTCGGATGCCCAACCAATTGAGCCACCTAGGCTTCCCCCCTTTTTTATCTTTTTGAAAAAAAGGTTTCTTTACAGAAGATTTTCACAATTATATCATTGTACAAAGGTTTACTAATTTTAGTTAATTTCAAATGGCAAAAAATACAGAGAAATTATTCCTTTAAATTTTAGCCATAAGTATATGGTAGATTCAGGTTTTGAGAAACTCTCGGTATACATTTTATTATATCTCCTACGGAGGCACAGTTATATTAACAATCATTTATCATATTCTGCCACAAAACTTCTCTGTAGTTACCAGGAGACTGAGACCATGTTACTTTTATAATATCTGATAGTAGTTTTATTAGTTTTTGACCTATGCAAGAAAGACATTTTTCACAATCCTTAAAATTACTTATTGGTCAGAATACCTATCTCCTTCCCCACCACCAATACCTTGTGACATATGCTCTATTTAACCTGGAACAGTTTTTCTCCTTTGAGATTAAAGCTAACTACTACATGATAGAAAATGTGCATGTTCATTGTACCTAACTTTCCAAGAAACTTTTATTCCCACAAAAAGCAATGCAGATTTTCAGAGAAGGTTCACCTACAACCCAGGAAAACTTAAAATTGTGGAAATTGAGAATTAAATGACTGTGAATCGAAAGTGGTGTTTTTTCCTCTACTGCATCAACTCTTCTTCCTTGCTTTCAGTCCATTCCAATCTTTTTTCCCCTATTAAATTCGGACTATATTTTTTTTTCTATAACTTATTTCAAAGTGATACCCATATAAATGATATTTTTTCATTTTACTTGAAAGTTATTTTCACCAAAGTGATTCAAGTAATGTATTTGCTCCCTACATTTTGAAAATTATGGGCATAGATTATTTAAAAATGTATAAATTAGTATGCTTTGCTTTTCAAAAATGAAAATGAAATGAGGGCATATTAATATCTTTACCAAAATGTCACTTCATGCTGAAAAAATCTGTGATTTCTCCTTTGTACTATTTCAAATGACCAGTGTCTTCGATTTCAGAAGGAAACAGTATTAAAGAAACAGGTTATTCTGCATGACACTAAATAATCCATTTAGATTAATAGCTGTACATGACTTTCAACTATTTTTAACAGTAATAAATTGAGAGACTCTTTAATGTGAAAATTCTGAACTAACTTGTACCTTTCACTCCAGTCTTGTTTGGAAGGATGTTACAGAATGAATAACTCTTTCCACAATAACTTAGAAACCTAACACTGTAGTTCCACTTCTATCAATTTCTCATTGTACTAAACTTTAGAAACGATTTCTCTACCAGATATTTAAAATATAGGAATTTTTCTTCTTATAATTAACATCCCACTCCATTCAACCAGCAGTCTTTCTACATGAACAGATATCAGATGTCATTTGGAACTGATTCCACTCCATCCTGCATAAATTAAATTCCTTGCTTGTTCTTGTACCTTAACTGGGAATTTATCAAGAAGAGATAGAGGTGAAATGTTTATGGTCTGATTAAATGTGTTTAATTACATCTGTTTTATCCCCCAAAATATCTCATCTTTTAATATATAAGCCAACCAGGGGTTCTGTGTGCCTTGTACATTTGTGCATATCTGTGTGCACGTCTGTGTGTCTATATGTGTTGTGGGGGATTGATCAGGAATCAACTGCCCAAGTGATTTAAAAATGTTCTAAGAGATAAAAGGAAATCTGTCTATCAAAAGAAATGCTACCTCTGTATATTTTAAAGGTTTTTTTTCAGCAACACTTCTTAGAACTTTTGACATTCTTATGTGACTTCATAGATACAAAGAACTTTTAAGCTTCCAACCTTAAGATTTCTTTTAAATCCTTCTAATCTTTTCAGTGAGATTAGGTTTTCTGAGAATTGAGTCTGAGATAGTAGCATTTATATTGTACGAGGGGAGATGCCTGGAAAATCAGAGAAAGAAATGGGATATTAGAAAGTTTAATAATAACTCACAAAAGAAATGTTTCTATTCACAATTTTATACCTACAATTGTATATCATGTATACCTATCCAAAGTACTGTTATATTAACCAGAATTTTCTTTTGCTTAAACTTCCATGAATCTATTTCATAAATATAACTATGGCCCAAAATGACTTATCTGCTGAAGACTCGCCTGAATTGTAGCAAATGCAAATACTGTTTTTTTTTTTTTTTTTTAATTTATTTATTTGAGAGAGAGAGAATGAGAGAGAGCAAGCACATGAGAGGGGGGAGGGTCAGAGGGAGAAGCAGACTCCCTGCCGAGCAGGGAGCCCGATGCGGGACTCGATCCAGGGACTCCAGGATCATGACCTGAGCCGAAGGCAGTCGCTTAACCAACTGAGCCACCCAGGCGCCCGCAAATACTGTTTTTAATGTAATTTTAATGGTGTTATTCACAGTAAAGGATATATGACTTACACAGTAATTTACTCTTATGTAATACATCATAACAGTGCATTTAAAAAATACTTCAAATGCATAGAAAATTACAGTGTATTACCATTTTTCTACTAGGCCATAAAATTAATAAAGGGCAATAACCTTGGGTCACTAATACTAACATTATCAGTGGCACTTTATCCTTTTCTGTACATCTTCAATGTAACAAAAAAGCAGAAGCTATGACACTATATTCTCTTAGAATCAAGAAACAGAGATATATAATCTGGAATTAATAGGAGAAGATAATGATTGTTCAAAGCCTTCTGCCAGAACAGAATAGATTATAGCATAGACATAGTATAAGGGAATTGAATAGTAAGAGCTTCAGTTTAAATACAGTTGACCCTTGAACAGTGTGGGGTTTAGGGGCACTGATGCCCACATAGGTGAAAATCTGCATATAACTTTTGACTCCCCCAAAACTACCAATAGCCCACTGTTGGCTGGAAGCTGTATGGTTGCATAAACAGTCAATGAACACTTATTTTGTATATGTGTTGTATCCTGTATTCTTACAGTCAAGTAGGCTAGAGAAAATAAAATTTTACTAAGAAAATCATAAGGAAGAGAAAATATGTTTACAGTACTATCCTGTATTTAGTGAAAAAAAATGCCCAGATAAGTGGACTTGCACAGTTCAAACCCAAGGGTCAACTGTTTATCTCAAGCTGTATTAATCATCTTGGTCATTAGTTTTCAGTGGTTTCCTTCCAATATGTCTGGCTTATTTATTTTATTTTGTTTAATTTTTTATGTTTGGAGTTCACTGCATTTCTTGAATTTGTAAGTTTTTGTCTTTTAGCATAATGGGAACTTTCTCATTCATTATTTTTTTCAATTTTTTGTTCGTTTTTAGTACTGTATTCTTTGTCTTTTTCTGGGATGTTTATGGCACAAATGCTACTAATACTTTTGTTATTACCCCACAAGCCTCTGAGGCTCCATACCTTTTTTTTCATTGCTTTTTCTCTCTTTATTCAGAAGGATAATTTCTACTGATCTATCTTTTCTCTGTCATCCTCATTCTGAATTGAGTTTACACAGTGCAAATTTTTATTTCAGTTATTTCATTTTTCAGTTGTAAAATTTCCATTTGGTTCATCTGTCTTATTTTTTTTCTTTGCTGAGATCATTTTTCCATACATTTCAGTAGTATCCTTTATTACTTACTGGAACATTTTTTAATGGCTACTTTAAAGTCTTTGTCAGATAATTCAACATATCAACATTGTCTTCTGTTGATTGGATTTTCCCATGCGAGTTGAGATTTTTTTTTTTTTGATTCTCCATGTGTTGAATAATTGTCGACAGAGTGCTGGCCATTTAAAATAATATGTTTGGGATACTGATCTTAATTAAATCCTGTTGAGAATAGTGTTTTGTTGTTGTTGTTTTAGCAAGCAGTTGATCTGGTTAGGTCTAGCCAACCGTCCTTCTGCAGGTTATTTCCAATGTCTGTTCAGTTTTCAAAGGTTCTGTTGTACTACTCAGATGTGTCTTGGGTGTGTACCACCAGTAGCCAATCTGGGATATGAGTGGTGTTCTGTTTGTTAGTCAAATTATTGTATTTGGTATGCTGAATAGGATCAGACCCACATCAGTGCAGCTCAGATATAAGTGCATGAGTTTATTAAAAATTTGATGAGGTCATTTTACTGACCTCCTTCTCTGTCACCTCTTTTGTGTGTTCTAGTCCCTGGAATCCCATTTTTTATTCCTTTTGCCTAAAATCTGGGATTGTAGTTACTGTATTCTTTACTTAAGTGATTAAATATCTGGGACCAAGCAGCAAAAAGGACAGAGAAGGGGAAAAAACGGGGGGCAATAGTAGTTGGTCCACCTTCTTGGAATCACAGCTCTAGCAAATAGAAATTTCTCCTTTCTCAGAGATTTGGCTAACACAGGTTAGCGTTACCATCAGCTGCTACCACCACCATGGAATTGCTTAGGGGCTAGTGCAAAGACTACGGAAAAAAAGAAAACAATGGGGACAGGGTTTCAGTATTTTATCTGATCATTAGGTATTTTCTTTCCCATTCTGAGTCAGATTTCTTCTGTAGCTCTCTCTGTCTTCACCCCAGTGGTCCAACACTTGAACATCTCCTGTGTGGACTTCCTCATGATTCTCCTAAGGGGTCTCTCCACTAACAATGCATATAATTAAATCTATATATCATGAATGATGCCCTTCAATTGTCAACTCTTTTGCTATAGTAGCCAGTTTAACTTGCTTATTATTGGTGTAATAAATGCCTTTAATGTGGGCTATTTCAGTGATCTCACCCTTTACTTACATTCCAGTCAAAGCAACCACACCATGAGTTCTTTGTTTGTTTGTTTTTTGCTACCCTGGGTATTTATCACCCTAATTTCTGGAGTTCTTATAGATGGTTGGGAGATATGATTTATAGGGGAATATGATTCCTGTTTTTATTTTCCACATTGTTTTTCTCTCTCTTATTCCAGATGAAATATCTCCTACAGGATTTGACTGCTGTTTTAATGAACCCAGTATTATTGTGTTACATAGGGTAACCAGAAACGCAACCAGAGGCTCCAATCATGCCTTACTTGTATGCAGTGCTGATATTCAGCCATCCCCATGTGTTCTGTCATCTCACTGTGGGATGGTATGAAACATGTCATTTCTCCTGCACTGAAATGTCTCTCAACAAGCTCAATTCTGTGCACTCCCCACCTCCCCTCCCTGGCAGTTTACCAGAATGTTTGATGATTTATTATTGTTATTATTGCATTTATCGTGCGTCAATAAGCAAGTTGTAAGAAAGAGATATAGATTAATTCACTAAAAAATACATTGATACATTCTCAGTGATATTGCCTATTATTCAAATGTTAATGCAATGTTTGTGGCAATCACAACATAAAGTAAAATATCTTTGGCTTAATAATAGCAGACCGTTAAATTGCATAAATGTCTGAGAGCTCTCTGGGGAGTGTTAAAATTGAGCTGCCAAAACCAGCTGGAGGAAAAAAAAAAATCTGAATGTCTTTCTTTTTCTTTTTCTTTCTTTCTTCTTCCTTTTTATTTTTTTTTTTTTACAGAGTACATCATAAGGGAAATTGTAAGCAATCTAGAATCACAAATGCATGTTTTTTAAAAATATTTTATATAGATTTTATAGTACATGTAAACTTTTTCTTTTTTTCCCAAAATAAGCATGATCAATAAGATCTCTCAAACTAATATTGTTATAAAACATAAAAATAACTGCTAAAATTTTATTCTGGTATTATTTTAGAATTCTTTCTAATGTACCAAATATTAGTGCCTGGGTAGCTAGCTATAAGGAAAAACTGGTATAGACAGGGTAGAAAACAAAAATAATTTTAGACAAAATTAGAGAGTAAACAAAAGGAAATGTATTCTAATCTTCATGTCTTCTAGGGGTTAGATATGTGCTGTTGTGTCTGATAATTAGATTAAAACACATAATGAGATTATTGAATGGGAATGTATTTTCTCACATAGTTCATTCTTCAAAAAATATTTAAGTGTTCATCATTTACTATATAATATGCTCTGCACTGGAAATGCAACAGGAGATAATACAGTTATAGTTCTGCTAGAGGTCTTACTCTAGTAGAGTAGACAAACAGTAAACAACAAATACATCAAAAATTAGGGATCAAAAGGTGCTGAGAGAATAAAGCAGGATAAGAGGGATTGAGTATGGGTGTCCTATAGGATGGCATCTTGGGTAAGTTGACATTAAGAAGAGATCTGAAGGAAGTGAGAAAATGGGTATCTGAAGAAAGAGACACAGAAAGCACAGGTCCTGAGGCAGGTGAGCATATGGCATATTCAGGAACATGCCAAGAAGATTGTATGGCTGGACATAAACGATCAGGAGAGAGGAAGTGGTATGAAAGCAGGTTAGAGAGGTTGGGGGAACTCTGTAGGGCATTGTAAGTACTTTAGCCTTTATTATGAAGTGAGAAGCAATTTTGAGATGCTCTGATTTCTACTTTAAAAGACGGTATCTGTCTCCAGTTAAATGAGTAAATGACCACAATGAGGCCATAGCACAAACTAAGATATGTACATCCCAAGTTTTCTGAAGGCTGGGGCAAAGGAGACTGAACACTACTATTTAAATGTAGTAGACTTTGGGTCACCTGGGTGGCTCAGTTCGTTAAGCATCCAACACTTGATTTCAGCTCAGGTCATGAAGTCAGGGTCAAATGCTGGGGCATGGAGCCTGCTTAAGATTCCCTCTCCCCCTGGGCGCCTGGGTGGCTCAGTTGGTTAAGCAACTGCCTTCGGCTCAGGTCATGATCCTGGAGTCCCAGGATCGAGTCCCGCATCGGGCTCCCTGCTCGGCAGGGAGTCTGCTTCTCCCTCTGACCCTCCTCCCTCTCATGCTCTCTGTCTTTCATTCTCTATCAAATAAATAAATAAAATCTTTAAAAAAAAAAAAAAAAAGATTCCCTCTCCCCCTTCCTCTGCTCTTCTCCCACTCTCTTAAAAAAAAAAAGTAAATGTAGAAGACTTTGAGGTATTCTCTGATGATTATTAAATTAGAAATAGGAGACATGGGAAATGTCCCTTTTTACTTGCAACTCACCATCACAGAAGGGAAGGTGATGTGTGTGAGAAGAGACAAAATATTCTGAGTCTCTTTTATTGCTTAGTTTTGACGTTAACTGGGTGGGGGTGAGGAGAGGGATAATAGTTTAATCTCCTAGTTTAAATTTTCTCATTTGTAAAGTGGGGAGTAGTACTACTGGCTGATGCTAATATATGCTGTTAATTGTTGCTCTGAGCTTTATTGTTGTTACTGTTACTATTTATCTTGCTGATGAAAATCAGATTTTTAAGCTCATATTCTAAGAGCTAGATGCCAAATTTGATATACAAGATAACATAATGAATTGTCCCTATGGAACCTTTTAGAAATAATGTATTGTTCTTTACTCTTAGTGACCATATACTTCCAAATTGCAAAGCTTATTTTTAAGTGTGCTCTCAGTTATTTGCTAAAACTCATTAAAGCCACCTTTATCACACACCCAGGAGATTTGATGTTGGAAATTTAAATTAGAATCTAGCAATATAATAATTATTTAAATATGAGACAATATCAAAAACATTAATACTGAATGTGATTAGATCACTTTTAAGAATAACAATAGAAATTAGGTACTGGGGGCGCCTGGGTGGCTCAGTCGTTAAGCGTCTGCCTTCGGCTCAGGTCATGATCCCAGCGTCCTGGGATCGAGCCCCGCATCGGGCTCCCTGCTCCGCGGGAAGCCTGCTTCTCCCTCTCCCACTCCCCTTGCTTGTGTTCCTTCTCTCGCTGTGTCTCTCTCTGTCAAATAAATAAATAAAATCTTTAAAAAAAAAAAAAAAAAAAAAGAAATTAGGTACTGTGAGTCAAAAACTTGAGAACTAGTTTAAATAAACAAATGATGCTGCCGCTATTAGCTGCTGATGGAAGTAAAAGTCTTTCACACAATTCTGTAGGCAGTATAGTATGGAGGCACAAAAAGCCAAAACCTGAATTATAGCATGCATATCAATTGTTTTTCTGTCATATAGAAAATATTTTTCATTGACCCTATGAAATGACCTAATGATCTAATGACCCAGGACCATTAACCGGTTCTGGTGATAGATACTAGATTTCAGATCTTAAATTAACAATCAAAATAAACTGATCTGGTAAATTTTTTTTTATACTACTCATTAATACGTGGTCCAGTAAATAGCCATGTGGAGTTTGATAGTTAAATCTAATGAGAATTTTTAAGTGTTTAGGATAAAAATAAAATTGATGTTTAAGAATTGATACTGGGACAACTGGGTGGCTCAGTTGGTTAAGTGTCTGCCTTCTGTTCAGGTTATGATCCTGGGGTCTTGGGATCAAGCCCCACCTTGGGCTCCCTGCAGCAGGGAGTCTGCTTCTCCTTCTCCTGCTGATCCTCCTCCTACTCATGCTCTAACTCTCTCTTGCTCACTCACTCTCTTTCAAATAAATAAATGAAATCTTAAAAAAAAAAAAAAAAGAGTTGATGCTATTTCAACTGCTTTTGTCTTTTTAAAATACTTTTTAAAAAATTGACATGGTAATATGGAAATATTCCAGAATAGAGGAAAAAGTCACTTGAATCCAAGTTACAACATTTTAGTTTTTTTTTAAATAGTTACCAGAAGCACTAGTAAACATATGGATTGACTATACCATCTGAAATTAAAATGTTACAACTTTCAAATATTACAAAGAACATCATTGGTAAGTACCTCATCATTTAAGGACTTGGTTCTGAGGGTGTAGGAAAGGCAGACGGCAGTCATTCCTAATGCATTTGTTAGAAAAGAACATTTTTCTTTTTAAAATCTGGAGAGCCTATAGCAGGGCTGATTTATTTGCCCCATCTGCAGCTTAGTCACAGGCTTCAGGTATAAGAATAACAAATCTGCTTTGGAATACTTACATTTAAAATATAAAATTACCCTGTGAACTATTTGCCTGTTTTCTACATTATCACATTATATTTTCTCCAATGAGACCTGGCATTGAGAGAATAATTCCTGAAATAGTGGAGATTTTTAGTTCTCTTCATTTCATGATTTATTCTAGGCTTTTGATTTCGCTGTATGGTTATAACATTGGAAATGTGTTTGAAAATATGCTTGTCACAAGGACACAAAATAATAGTTTTTTTGAAGATGGCCTGGAAGCACATTATTTGCCTAGCCATTATTCTTTGATATTTTAAAATTTTTTTGTTGTTGTTAATGTTTTTTGTTCGTTTTTTGTTTGTTTGTTTGTTTTAAGGGGGGGGACAGGGAGGGACAGAGGAAGAGGGAGACAGAGGATCCTAAGCAGGCTCCAAGCTTCAGCGCGAAGTCGACACAGGGCTCAATCTCACGACCCCGAGATCATGACCTGAGCCGAAATCAAGAGTCGGTGCTTAACCACCAGAGCCACCGAGGCACCCCAATATTTTAAAACTTTTGATTGAGAAATGTGTGTGTGTGCACGTGGTGGGAGGTGGGGAGGCATCTTCAGTATGAATGCCAAGAGACTGAGGTAAAACATATTATGTTTTAGCTGCATTCAGAAAAGACAATATGAAGAAATGAGAGGATCTTGAGGGTAGGCAAAAGAGAGAAAAAGAAAAAAAATATTGGTGGGGACCGTTTTCCCAGTGACTACCAAGCTTCTGTTAGGTAGATTTACTCACCATGGATATAATTGTAATAATTGGTAGAAACCTACATTGAAGCCTACATCCAAATAAAATGCTCTTGGTTGCTCTGATTTTGTTCTCTGGCATATCAAAAGACATCAATAATAGAGTAATATGACAAAATAAGTTTTTTTCTTTGTTCAACAAACATTTATTGATGACCCAGTTTTCTTGATGTATAGCGTATCTCTCGCTACGCATTTTCATATTCATCATGTAGACTTGGAAGGTCACTTACACTATCTGTACCTTGGTTTCATTACCAGCAAAGTGAGAGTAATACTAAGAATTACAACATAACACTAGCGTGAAGAATCAATGGAATAATCTATTCATAGTGCTTAGTACACACATAGGCACATAGTTAACACTCAGTGTTAGCTATCATAAGTATGGGTTAATAACATTTCATGAACTGTAGAAAATGAGGTTAAACAAAATAAAAATAATTTTATGTATCTCACACATGCTGCTTGTGCATTTGAAAGCCCTTCATTCTCACTGGATTGGGAGGAATGAAAGATATCTTACGGGAAAGAAAAATGAAAAGAGAACTGTTTTGGTAGGGCATAATTTCAGTTATGTCAAGGGAAGTATTGCCCTAAATATATTTTTCAGAACTCAAAAAAAGTAAATTCTATTGTTAAATAAATTCTGTATTGTTTAGCTTTCCTGAAAATTTGCAACAAAAAAAGTCCATTAATGGTCTCTATGAGATAGAAACAAACACCAGAAGCAGCAACAACAAAAAAATTTTAACACAAGTTTTACAAATTTAACAAACCATAAATATCCATACACCCTACTACCCCAAATCCCTTTTTTGGGGGGAGGGAGGCATTGAATCTACTGATTTCTGACTTTAGGAAAATGCTGAATGCTGGTAAAATGTGATTTAGAAGACAAAAAAAGGAAGAAAAAGAAAAACAGTTTTCTCATCCTTAAAACATAGTTCCAGAGAGCAGTAGGCAAAAACTATGAGAAAGTACATATATGCAAAGGGTTATGTAGATATGGGGATAAGAATAACAAGCTGAGGTAGCAGCCTCTTCTGAAACCAGCAATTGCATGTGACTTGTAATTGTGAATGAACTATAACTTCATTTTGCTTAATACCTGGATTACAATTATCCATATTACTGTTATCTTCAAAGCATGGATTAAATTAAAGTTGGCTACATGTTTGAAAAATAGGTAAATTGCAGAGAACATTGAACTTGGATTATACCTTCCACTGCATATTTTCTTTCCAAAATGAACAGGATCAGAATATTCTATTTGCTAAGTTTTATTTTCTTTTCTAGGTGTTAGTTTTTTAATATGTTTTGAGCTGCTGTAGCAGCAAGTTCATGTCTGCCTTTCAGCAGCGCCATGTATTATGTACTGACATGATCCTACATATATGATAAACTTATATCAAATTCTCAGCACTGTTCAACAGGAGAGCAAGGGAATATTTTAGTAGGTAGAACATTTAATAAAAGTGTGGGCAGCAGTGTAATTTTCAATATTTTTATGACATTATTTCTAAATATTTATATTATTTATGCTAAAATAATGGAAATTTAATAAGCGAAATCATTTTGATTAGACACCAATATGTCTAAAGACCATACATACAGGAATAATGAAACACATATATTTGGATGATGAACATTTCAATATGACTATAGCACAAGATAGATGTTACAGAGGAAATAAGTTTTGATAATTAATATGGAAATCAAGCTAAGAGTATATTCATTATGGGACAGCATGAACTTTTTGAATAAGAGTAATATGAACAAATAAATTATTTAAGGAGATATTTCTAGTAGGTTTTTAAAGAATGATTTATGTGCTAATTTAATTTGCAGGTAGAGTAAATTTTAAGCTCTCTCTAGCAAACTCAATTGGTCAAATTCTATTAACAATAGAAGTCTATTAGAGAAAAGAAGATGTAATAATCTGTATAAAGAGACAAAAAGAAATATTGCAACAGTGATCTCCTCTCCTAATAAATATCACTGTTCACAAGAAAGACAGTTTCACAATATGGTCATGTGTCTTAAGAGAGAAATATATATATAACAGTAATGATCCCTCATTGATCCTCTTTTTTATTTGCTTTGCTGTAACTCACAGCTAAAGTTAATTGAGAAATAGCCATCCTTCCTAGGGATGAGCTTTATCTGTCTTATATGACAACCCCTACCTACTGCTATTCATCAGAGCGAGGCTTAATTAGGCTCCTCTCAGCACAGGTCAAGGAGTGGAGGCAGAAGAACTGTAACAGTGATAAGGAGTGAACTTATCTTTATTGGCTCAAAACCTATTTTTAAAATAAAATTATTCAGTTCATTTAAACTAAGAAAATCCAAAAAACAAAAATCATTTACGTGTTTCTCCAACCTCCCACCCCTTGCCTCTTACCACCAATCTGTTCTATGGGGTTTGTTTTTTTGTTTGTTTGTTTGGTTTTTTTTTGGGGGGGGGTTTGATTCCACATATAAGTTCATTACATAGTTTTCATCCTCTGTCTGATTTATTTTACTTACCATAATGTGCTCAAGGTCCATCCGTGTTGTTTCAAATGGCAAGATTTCCTTTATTTTTTATGGCCAAATGATAGTTTGTTTTATGGCCAAATAATACACACACACACACACACATGCACACACGCACGCACACACTATATATCCATTCATTCATAAATCAGTGGACACGTAGGATGCTTCTATGCCTTGGCTATTGTTTGTTTTTTTTTTTTTTTAAGATTTTATTTATTTATTTGACAGAGAGAGAGAGAACACAAGCAGGGAGAGTGGAGAGGGAGAAGCAGGCTTTCTGCAGAGCAGGGAGCCCGATGCGGGGCTCGATCCCAGGATCCCGGGATCATGACCTGAGCCGAAGGCAGACGCTTAACGACTGAGCCACCCAGGCGCCCCTGCCTTGGCTATTGTTAATAATGCTGCAGTGAACACGGGTGCATATATATTTTTTTAAATTAGTATTTTCATTTTCTTCAGATAAATATGTAAGAGTAGAATTGTTGGATCACATGGTAGTTCTATTTTTAATTTTTGAGGAGCCTCCATACTGTCTTCCATTGCCGTGGCACCAATTTACATTCCCAACAGTGCAGAAGATTCCCTTTTCTCTATATCCTTGCAACACTTGTTATTTCTTATCTTTTTGGTAATAGCCATTCTGACAGGTATATTACTAAAATATAAACTATTTTATTTGGGAATAAGAACTAGCAAAATAATAAGAAACCTACAACCATTGGTCTAGGGAGAAACTTCTTTAATGGCATTGTGAGTTCTTTATTAAACAAACAAACAAGTCTCTCAAAATTGTCTTCAAGGCATATAGCAAAGGGAGAAACTTCTTTCAACTCTCAGTAAGAAGAGGGAAAGTCTTGGCCTTTGAGCATGATTGCTCCCTTACCTCCTCTTCCCTTTCAACCCAGTTAAGTGTGATAGAAAGTCACCAGGATAAAGGCTCCTTCTTCCTCTACGTCCCATTCCAAAACTACCATTCTACCCTGGAAGGGGCAGGCCACCAAGTTCTCTGGTCCCTGCAGCTATGTTGCAAGAAGCTTTATTCTACAGATACTCTTTTCCATGCAGGGAGCTCTCTTGACCAACTCAACCTCCATTCATAAGGTGGAAGCTCTTCCCCAGGTGAAGCAGGCTGAGAACACTGGGTCTCCACCTCTGATACCACAGTTTGTTCATAGAGTGGAGGTTCCATTCCAAATGGGAGAAAACTAGTGGCTACTAAACCACTCAACACTTTGTAGAACAGAGATAATAATCCATGAGGAACAGGCCTGTCTCCATCCCCATCTTCAATGCAGAAGTTTAGAGGTTCTAACTAGATGGAAAAGTAGTCCATAACAAGAGAGCCATGAACATTTTCCTTAGAAGGGAGTGACTTTTTTGAGGAAGTTCATGCATAAAAATGTGTGGAAAACATTGGAGATTTAGGTTGGGAGCAATTGAGAGAGGGTAAAATATAAGACCAGGTAGAAGTTCAGTAGAGAGAAAAGTAAAAGTGACAGCTAAGAAGATCCCTTCTGAGGTTGGAGAAAACCTCAAGCCTGGTAACACTCAGCCTCTGAAAGGAAACACAACTTTAGCTGGATCAGAATGTGGAACAGTTTATGTCCCCAGAGTGTTGTTGAAACAACAGATCATCAGCTAGCACTTAGTAGCAGACAACTCATGGATGTTATTCCAATAATGGCAGATCATTCAAAAACTCAACTGAGAGATTAAAAAAAAAAAAAAGTCAGAGTTCATGTAAAATTTTAGTCATAGCTAGTGAAACGGTGTCAGGGAGACTGTGAAAGTCCAAATTTATAACCTCTGAGGAGCAACATCAAGGGTTTCACACTGTAAGGGAAATAGACTTCATTAAAGTAGCTCATCCAAGTCATTAAAGAAGCAGGCAAAGAAATAATAAAGACAAAAATGCCTGAGTTGGGAGGAGTGTGAATCATTATTTAGAGTTGCTACAATATATTACCTAAAATGTCCAGTTAACAACAAAAATTTAAGACCTGCATAGAAGCAGGAAAGCATTACCTAAACATAGGGGGTAAAGCAGAGAATAGAAACTGACACCAAGATGTCCCTTAAATTATATATATATATATATATATAAATATATTCAATCTTCTGCACTGTTGGGAATGTAAATATATATTGAATATATATATATATATTAAGAAAAAGAGAGTCACAAAGACCATATATTATTTGTTACCATCCATATGATGTATCCAGAAGAGGAAAATCTATAATGATAAAAAAGTAGGCTCATGGTTGCCTAAATCTGAGTCAGGGATATGGAGACTGAAGGCTCATAGGTTCTTTTCATGATGACAAAATATTCTAAAATTAGATTTGTAATGATGAGTGGACAAATGTATGAATATGCTGAAAAACCCCAAATTGAATATGTTAAGTAAAGCGGTATATGCATTATATTTCTCAATAACACTGTTAAAAAAGATATATAGTAATTTTGCCCATAAAGTTATTTTTAATAATGGAGTAGAGCCAGGGGCACCTGGGTGGCTCAGTCGGTTAAGCGTCTGCCTTCAGCTCAGGTCATGATCTCGGGGTTCTGGGATCCAGCCCCATGTTGGGTTCCCTGCTCAGTGGGGAGTCTGCTTCTCCCTCTCTCTCTCTACCCCTCTCCCCAATTGTGTTCACTCTCTCTCTTCTCTCAAATAAATAAAATCTTAAAAAAAAAAAAATAATGGAGTAGAGCCATTGTGCAGGTAATGCACTTAAACATTTATTTTAAACTGTAGGATTTTTGCTGATCGGTAAAATAATTTTTAAAAAAAATTTTAATCTAAAACACACTTTATATTTGATCCTATAACTTTGTTATTGCATGTGGTTCTTTTTAACAAAGGGTGTTAGAGAAGCAGGAGTCGATATTCTGTAAAAGCAATCCCTAAAATACAAGCTGACACCTGATTTACTCATCCTTTGTCCAAGCAAGATTAGATAATCATAGACCTTTGAGAAATACCCTCCATCTATATTGAAAGAATCAATCAAGTGTAGAACCATAAATATGGCACATAAAAATGGAAGAGTGATTCTAGGATTTCCTTAGTTGAGAAGTAGAAATATAATATATTGTGGATGGAAACTCCTGAAATAGTTCTGTCAGATAGAGCAGAAACTGCAGATGCAAATTTTTATAAAGAACTGTAAAATGCAGTTATATTAAAAATTAGACCAAAGGAAAACAGAAAATGAAGTGATTCTTGGTAAAAAGCAGTAAGATCTGGATCAGATTATGAGTTCTGAAATACACCCAACTCTGAAATAACCATAAACTTCCCATTTGTTACTGACCCTCTAGTGCGGAATAGGAAAAGAACAAAAGCATATACTAAACATAAGGACATGATAGGAGATGTTGCTAATGTAAAATAATAATCATATATGTAACATGCATGAAAAAGATTAACAAGAAAGGCTTGCACAAATAAAATGGCTACTTTAATTCAAATAAGTACCCTAAATTTACCTAATTCACAATTTATATTTAATATCTTCTCTTGACAATGCCATTAAATAAAGCAGAATGAATCAATAAAAAGTGATGTACAAATTATTTAATTTTCATGTGGATATAATTGCATTTCAAAATATTTAAAACCAATCAAAAACAATCATCTACCATTTAACATGAATCTGGTAAATATTTTCTTCATGATTTAAAAGTGAATAATTATTTGAGGAGAATATGTCTTTATATACTTATTTTTAAATGTTTTAGGAAACCACCATCAGGAATTTCAAGTAGATATTCTAGAGGGAAAACATGTCACTACAATTTTGGGTACAATTTTAGTAAGCCTATGATATCCTCAGTTCTTTTTTGACCCATTATAAGAAGAACATGGCAGCAGTTTGCAGTTCTGTAATTCTTCCAAGAATTTTTTGTCAAGAATATTAATAAAATCCTTGTACTTTTATCTCCATTAAATCATGTAACTGACTGACCTCCCACCGTAGCCTCATAGTAGCTACATTTCTGTATATCTGTTCATCTCAGTTATGCTATTATAACTTGGACATTTCCTATTCTTGTGTATTATTAATCACTTTGAATAAAATTTTGTAGAAGGTAAATTGTGTAGCCAATATGTAGCTATCTTTATCATTGTCAAAACCAATAACATTGGGAATTTTTGATCTGTGGTTTAATTTTCTTTTTGGAGGAGTTCAAGATTATGAGTATAATATGGTTATCATAATAATAACATTAACAAAATTATCTTAGATTATTATTTTTTAAGTCTTTCATGCATGTTATTTTCACTTATACACTCTTGTCCTCTCTCTCTCTCTCTTTCTCTCTCACACACACACACACACACACACACACACACACTAAGGAGGCATTAGCTCTTGTTTTACAAATGGGAAATCATGATCAAAGAGGCCTAGTAATTTGAATAAGATCACAAAATCAGTACGCATCAGACCTAGAGTTCAAACCCAGGAATTCAGATACTAAAATCTGATATGTTTTCAGCAAAAGCATGATGATAGTGTTGTGGATGATTTCTTCTGGCAAGGAATACAGTGAAATATTAACACAAAATGGGTGAAAATTACTTCTAGTATTATTAATAAGTGTATTGATGTGCCCATCCTGAATACTATATTATGCTATGTTTTATTAATATTGGATATAATATTAAATTGTAATATTTTAAAAGGATCATATAGCTTTTTTTGGTAATCATCTCTACATAATACTATTTGAATGTAGAAAACGTAACAGAAAGGAATTAAAAGAATATGAATTAAAAAATAGCTAAAGGGGTACATGGGTGGCTCAGTCATTAAGCGCCTGCCTTCGGCTCAGGTCATGAACCCAGGGTCCTGGGATGGAGCCCCTCATCGGGCTCCCTGCTTGGCGAGAAGCCTGCTCCTCCCTCTCCCACTCCCCCTGCTTGTGTTCCTGCTCTCACTGTCTCTCTCTCTGTCAAATAAATAAATAAATAAAATCTTTAAAAAAAAAAGCTAAATACCTTTTATGAAAGACAGTATTCACATTGTCAGTCTTGAGAGGTCTGTGATTCTGAACTATTAATGACCTACATAAATTGAACTTTGATATAAAATAAATGTTTCCCAGTATATAGAAATATAACTAAAGCCATTATATTATGAACTAATCTTGGTAATTGAAAGGGAAATGTAGCTCCAGGGTTTTATAAGACTCTTTTTGTGATCATTAGAAATATTTTAGTGATTTTTAGTGTCTTAATCTTTACCGTGTTGTAACTCCTGCTAAAATGGCAACTAACCAGTTAGATGCGGTAGTTCATTCATTCATCAAATACTGTATATCATATAGTGATATCATACCTATAAATCACTTCATGTATGATTACTAGTTCAGAAAATGAAGAATTTGTATGATAGTATTCCGGTATTAATAATGGGACCTAAACAAAAGAGTTTATTATTTCTAAACATTTTTACAAACATTGCCTTATTTAAACTTCATAGTAATCTTAGATGAACATACCATTATTATCACGGCTATACAGATGAGGACTTTAGGCAAGGGGATGTAAATCATTTAGCCAAGATCATACAATTATACAAATGTAGTATATAGCACTACCATATTTCTCTTTAAATTTTTTTTTTCCTACTGAAGTTTCTCAATTCCCTTCTTTGCTGAACGGCACAAAAGCCACTCCTTTTAGTTGCCTGAGACTAACATGAAATGTCTACTAGAAAGCTGCATTCGATTATAATTATATAAACCTGTACTGTTTTGTCTTCAAAGGGACATTCTAAAATTTAGTGATATTTTTTCACACTGCTTACACATTGGAGTTTCAACTAGTCCTGAAAGTGTCCATGATGAGAGACTTTATTAGAGGCCAATAAGTTTTATATACTTTAGTTATATTTGGTTAGCTGCAACTAGTGATACAGTGAGGAAAGTGTAAAGCTAGTTATTACAAAAGTCCAGTTTTTTCTCTCAAAAAGGCATCTGCAGACTCTTGCAAACCTATATATTTCAGGGTTAACTAGTTCTATATTATTTCCTTTACATTTTAGATTTTTATTTTATATCTAATATAAATATGGAAACATGTTTGTGTTTAAGAGAGAAAGAAATTAAGAGAGGAAAGTGAGAATAAACACAACTGAAGTTTTCAGGGCGTCCACCTTATACCCAGTTTACTCAGTTTCAGTATATTCATTAGAATTGTTTCTGATTATTCACTTTAGCAGAAAAACTCTATTAATTGTATTGACTATGAGGAAAGATAAAGGGAGATTTAATCTGTGGCACCTGGGTGACTGAGTCAGTCAGTTGAGCTGCCTTCAGCTCACGTCACGATCCTGGGGTCCTGGGATTGAGCCCTGCATGGGGCTCCCAGCTTGGTGGGGAGTCTGCTTCTCCCTCTTCCTCTGCCCGCCCCCATGCTCTCTCTTGCTCTCTCAAATAAAATCTTAAAAAGAAAAGGGAGATTTAATTTATAAATATTTAGTTTATGTCAGGTGAAGATCAAAAGTGTCGCTGCTTGTTGAAGAAAAGTTTCATAATTTGCTTTGAGAAAAGTAGTGAAAGCATTGAGACATATTTATACTTTATAAAATTTCAACCTGTTAAAATTTAAAGAAAATATACCATTGGTGGATACTACATGGGTGTTGTAAGCATATATTTGGTAGCCACAAACTGTCATCTGCTAAAGTAATACTGTTACCGTAATTTTCATTTTATTAGATTTATATTTAACTTGTAATTTTATTTTAGTTTATGGTTGAATTGAGTGTTTAAGCCTGAGAAATGTATGCCTAATTTTATTTTTATACATTTTAAGTGACGTCATAGAGATTTTGATAACAATATGAGTATTTAAATCAATAATTGGGGTCTTTAAGAATTTTTCCCTTTAAGAAGTTATTAATCATATTAAAGATATATTGATATAGTCCAAACTAATAAATTAATAATAATGATATTTATTACAAAATACTGTTACATACCTTGCTTTATTCACTTAAGAGGTGTACATATATTTCAAATATCAATAAGTAGATTTTTGCTAAATTGTAAACTATTTTAAAAATAAAATAAAATAAATATAAAATAAATAAAATAAAAATAAAAATTTTAAAAAATTTTACAGTATTAATTATAGATACAGTATTAACTCTAGATATTAGGGATTTGTCTGAAGTGACAAAATTGTTTTAAAAGAGCTGTTATTGGAACCCACATCTCCTAACTCAGTTCAATTTCTTACTATCTCTGTCAGCTTGTACCTCTTAGCATTATTAATTATACGAAGAGAAATGTAATATATGAAGTAATTATACTAGTGAAATTGTCAGATCTTCATACTAACTACTTTTCTTATGGCTTCTTCCCTTATGATGTCTTATTATGCAGTTTAACCACATATTTTCATTGCACATTTATGCATTCTACTCTTCAGAATGTCATATATATTCCATTTATTTCAATTTACTTCCAGCAGATTAAATGTGGCTCAGTCACAGTACGACTGTAGATGACAACCTCTCTGCATATTTAAGAGAAACTTGAACAATGTAAATCAGTTATACTATTTTCCATGTTCAAGAATGAAATCTTGACATTCTCTGTAATAACCATGACAAAATTCTCCACCAGTACTTTAAGGCAGAAGGTCTGGCTCAGACTCATATTCTGCATATTTCTTTGCAATGCTAGCTGATATATCTTGGTTTCCATGACAGTTTGAGTGCTAAAAAGATGGGGTTTTAAGCACCTTAAAATATCTTTCACCCACCCTTACTGTTTGCTCCAGCCATCCTGAACTACTTTTAGTTATTTTAATACACCACACTGCAGATTCCTCTGTGACTCTATTCTTTCCATTTTGTTAATTGCATGATTTTCTACATATTCCGCTTCCAATTTCCTACCTACATAGATTTTAGAACATAGCAGATGTCAACACCTATAATATGTCTTCTTTACCTCATTGAAGTCCAAATTATGGGCTGCTTCTTCTTTGATGCCAAAATATTGGATGCAGTTATCTCCATATTACATCAACATTTTGTACAGATCTACCCGTATTAACTGACCAAATAAACTATGTAGTTTATTAATTTCATAAATTAATCTGACTCAAATTGGAAAAATCTGTTTTAATGCTGTAAAAATGGTGGCAGTTTTGAACCTGGAGCTTCAAAGGTTATATCCTTTTTCATATGTAGAAACCAACAATATCAAAAAACAGTGTTTTTAAATGAATTTATATAACGGTGCTAGAAAAAGCCAACAAATTATTTTTATTTGATATTTCCTTATTTCTTAAAAGTCCTGTTAATTTGCTAATTAAAATTACAAAAGAAGGAGCAATGTTCAGATGGAAAAGATATGATAGGTGAAATTCATCATTATGAATAAAAGTTTATCATAACTCAAGATGTGCTATGATTTGAAGAGATATCTAAAGATAATTTAATAAATACAACAATGCCCTGATATACTGCAGTAAGCAGGATCCAAAAAATAATAATTCTTTAAATGCAAGATCATGTAATTTTGAAATTAATGGACAGACCTGAGGTAAACCTGTTTAGCAAATCAGTGAGAGACTCTGAGAAGGCCACTTCTGACCTGGCCAGTCTTACCTATAATTTAGGGCCACCTAAGATTGTTCATCCAACTTTAAATACCATTAGGGATTATTCCGATTCTCAAAATGATTAAAGTTTTTAGGTCAGTGGTAGTAACACTGATTATCTCCTGGTAAATTGTCCACATTTTCAGGAAGATTAAACTAGAGAATAGAGGCCTACTCTCCACCTCTACTCTAGAGGAGGGATTCTCTGTTTTATGCCCATAGAGACATGACTTTTATGGTAAGATCTTTCAGTTCAGTCCTTTTAATAACAATACTTGGATTGAGAATGGGAGACAATTGTTGATGTCATTATATATAATTGTTTTTTGTTATGGTGACTCACATAAGTTCAGGTGTCCATGTATTTATTATGTACCTACTAGATTCTGGCAATTAATAAAGACTAGGATTGTGGGAATACAGAAGGGAAGAAGGGAAAAAAATGGTTCTTGAAGGTGCTAAAGGTGCAAAAGATAGAAATAAATATACTAACACAAATGATTAAGCCTGCCGTTTAAAAAAAAAAAAAAGCTGCAAATGTGAAGCACAGTCTATAAGGGTAGTGATTTACCAAGCCTGGGCTAAGAAATGTTGTTTAAGTGGAGATCTGAAGGATGAGAATAGAAGTTAATAAGGTGAAGCTCAGAGGGTGGACTAAGATCATTCCAGTCAGAGGAAGAGCATATGGGAAACGAAGAAGAAAGAAGGAGCTGAAAATAAGTTTATAAAAATAGGAAGTTTAGTGTGTCTGGAGCAAATATAGCAAGAGGGAAAATAATGGAAAATGAAGCTGGGGACAGGAATGAATGATTGATATTTGAAATTAAAAACAAACAAACAAACAAAAAACGAAACAGCTGGGACTCTGCAGTGGTGGTGTAGGTAGCTGAGTAGAGTCTCTCCCCAGCAAAACAACAATTAAACTGGTGAGAGTTATAATAAAACAATCATTTAAAGTCTCTGGAAATTGTCCTAAAAGGATACTAAATCTTGATAGGAACAGCAAGAATTTATGACATTTAAGCCATAACCTGTTCCACACACCACCACTACTACCACCCAATTCTGTATTACAGAAGTCCTACCCTAGGAGCTCTATTCCAGGCAGGTGTAGCCGAGAATACCTGGGCTCACTCTGTTCCCAGTTCCCAGTGAAGGGTTGTGATTTCACCTCTGGAGAGGCAGACTGCCTTTGTTTTTCATCACAGCATCCAGTCTGGTGCTACCAAATCTCTAGTCCAGGCAGGTATGCAGAGAGAACAGATCTCCCTTCTTCTACACAATCCCTACTAATAGTAAGTGGTTCCTTAGGGATGGCAGGGATCTTCCTGACAGATGGCAGAACTATGGGGCCTTGACTGCCCATGCCCTAGCTCATGGAACCTCCATGCTGAAAGCAGCAAGCAAAAATCATCAGGGGTTACTGTCCCCACCACAACCAGTACCTACTCTGAGAAACACGGATTCTGCTCCCAGCACTGGTGCAGTAGTCAAAGGGCTCTGCAGCTTTTCCTGAGGGTATTGACTTTATTTGGAACAGAGATGGAGAATTCCATGCCTAGGGTATTATCAAAAATAATGGAGATCTTGGTGCATGGCAATTAAGAGGCTAATAGGTCTATAATACTAGTAAAACAACAGAGCAGCAAAAGTTTAGTAGAATCGAGGAGAGCCCAGAAGAACCCTCCTGCAATCCTGATCAGTTTTTAGGTTTGGGAAAGTTGTGTGTGTTTGTTAGATTGCATGCACTCAGAACAATCAAAACAGAACCTGGGATAGAATTGAAAACATTCCCCAAGCCACAAGCAGACCCATCAACATAGGGTAGAAGCATCAGTGGCACAAAGAGCTTAAACACAACCTCTTAAATTAACACTAACTGAAAACTTAGCTACCCTAACCCAGAGGGTGACTCCCAAAGGCATCATGCTTGAAAATAAAATAACACTTATCCCTTATCCCCAGCAGTCTGGAAGATTGCACATGCCCAAGGCAGCACCCTCTAAGGAGCAATCAAAGAGGTAATCTCTAAGCTAATAGTCTCCAGTTGACTGTGAATCAAAAGTACAAAATCTCTCTGAACAATGTTTGCAGCCTCCAAGCCACAAGCACACCCAACAGTAAAAGGGTAAAAATCAAACTGGCCAAGGGGATTTAAACAGAAACTTTCACGAGTAAATGCCTCATACCTCACCACCACTCCCCACTCCAGGGGCATTATCTCTAAGTAGCTTGGCTAAAAGATAAAAACAAGGAGAAAAATAATGTGAGCAGAGAAATTACTGCAGAAAAAATATACTTCACAGAGTTAAAGACAAGTCATTAAACAAATCACCAAGCAAACAGCAATGATCACCACCAGGTGAAATGATGGTATCTGTATTGAGGTGCTACAGACATATCTAAAATGTTCAGTTTGCAATAACAACAAAATTAGGAGAGACTCAGGGGAACAGGAAAATGTGGCCCATGCACAGTTAGACAAAGAACAATAAAGGGAACAATAGAAACTACCTTTGAAGGGGCCCAAATGGTGGATTTAGCCAACAAAGATTTCCAAGTGGGTATTGTAAACATGTTCAAAGAACTAAAGGAAACTAGGATTCAGTAATTAAAGGAAGGCATGGTGACAATATCGCATCCAATGGAGAATATCAATAAGAGGCAGATATTATAAAAAAAGACAACGGGAAGTCTGTAGATGCAAAGTTTAATAATTGAAATGAAAAATTCATTAGAGGAGCTCAACAGTACTGATTCATGCTGCAACATGGATGGATCTTGAAACCATTATGTTAAGAGAAAGAAAAAGGACACAAATACTGTATATAATAGAGTATGATTCCATATATATGAAGGGTCCAGAATAGGCAGATGTATATATGCAGGAAGTAGATAATTAACCCTATATATATAGTTTTAATCTTAAAAATACCTCCACACATACTTACATTAAAAAGTTGCTTTAATGTTACATTTTTAAGTTCTTATAAAAATCCATGTACATGCTTAAAAATACAACAGCATATTATATACCATATTCAAAGATCTTTACCAAGTATTTTAGCTCTGTCAAATAATATTAAATAAAGTAGTTAACCATTATTGTGCTATATAATAAATGTCAATATAGTTACTATGTAAAGAATATAAAATTTTTGTGATTTTACCCTCACATTTTAGTACAGTATATGGCATATAAATAGTGTATTATATTTAGTTAAAGACTAAATGAATAAAAATCTAAATATACAGAATGGAAAAGAAAACCCTTAAAACCATTGAAATATTTAAATCCTGTTTTCCCCCAACTCAAAGAATTTGGTGTTTTAACTGTAAATATTACCTCAATTATGGGAAATCAAAGAATTTTATCTTACTTTTTAATGACACTTAGTAATATAGTGAAAAAAGGTATTTTAGTTTTGAATATTCACATCCGCAATTCTAGTAGCTTAAACCATTCAATAATGTGCATGGGTGCACAAACACACATACCGATTTAAGTCTGATTGTTTAGAGATGTTTCTGTTAGAACTTAAGAAAAGAGAAGGGCTGGCAAACTGTGTATGATATAATTCCCTATGTTTTCTACAGACCTAATTATGTACTTGTATAGTATATTTTATAGACAAAACAGAAATGAATGCAGAGCATTTTTATTTTATTACTTTTTAAAATTTTATTATGTTATGTTAGTCACCATACAGTACATCATTAGTTTTTGATGTAGTGTTCCATGATTCATTGTTTGTGTATAATACCCAGTGCTCCATGTAATACATGCCCTCCTTAATACCCATTACCGGGCTCACCCATCCCCCCACTCTCCTCCCTCTGAAACCCTCAGTTTGTTTACCATAGTCCATAGTCTCTCATGGTTCATCTCCCCCTCTGATTCCCCCCCTTCATTTTTCCCTTCCTTCTCCTAATGTCCTCCATGCTGTTCCTTATGTTCCACATATAAGTGAAACCGTATGATAATTGTCTTTCCCTGCTTGACTTATTTCACTTAGCATAATTCCCTCCAGTTCCATCCATGTTGATGCAAATGGTGGGTATTCATCCTTTCTGATGGCTGAGTAACATTCCCTTGTATATATGGACCACATCTTCTTCATCCATTCATCTGTTGAAGGGCGTCTCAGCTCCTTCCACAGTTTGGCTATTGTGGACATTGCTGCTATGAACATTGGGGTGCATGTGCCCCTTCTTTTCACTACATCTGTATCTTTGGGGTAAATACCCAGTAGTGCAATTGTTAGGTCATAGGGAAGCTCTATTTTTAACTTTTTGAGGAACCTCCGTACTGTTTTCCAAAGTGGCTGTACCAACTTGCATTCCCACCAACAGTGTAAGAGGGTTCCCCTTTCTCCACATCCTCTCCAACATTTGCTGTTTCCTGCCTTGTCAATTTTTGCTATTCTAACTGGTGTAAGGTGTATCTCAGTGTAGTTTTGATTTGAATTTCCCTAATGGCTAATGATGTTGAACATTTTTTCATGTGTCTGTTAGCCATTCGTATCTCTTCTTTGGAGAAATGTCTATTCATGTCTTCTGCCCATTTTTTGACTTGATTATTTGTTTTTTGGGTTTTAAGTTTGAGAAGTTCTTTATGGATCTTGGATAACAGCCTTTATCTGTAGAGTCATTTGCAAATATCTTCTCTCATTCCGTGGGTTGCCTCTTTGTTTTGTTGACTCTTTCCTTTGCTGTGCAGAAGCTTTTTATCTTGATGAAGTCCCAAAAGTTCATTTTCACTTTTGTTTCCCTTGCCTTTGGAGACATGTTTTGAAAGAAGTTGCTGTGGCTGATGTTGAAAAGGTTACTGCCTGTGTTCTCCTGTAGGATTTTGATGGATTCCTGTCTCACACTGAGGTCTTTCACCCATTTAAAGTTTATCTTTGTGTATGGTGTAAGAGAATGTTGAGTTTCATTCTTCTGTATATGGCTGTCCAATTTTCCCAGCACCATTTATTGAAGAGACTGTCTTTTTTCCATTGGATAATTTTTCCTGCTTTGTTGAAGATTAGTTGACCATAGAGTTGAGGGTCCATTTGTAGTCTCTCTATTCTGTTCCACTGATCTATGTGTCTGTTTTTATGCCAGTACCATGCTGTCTTGGTGATCACAGCTTTGTAATATAGCTTGAAATCGGGCAATGTGATGCCCCAGCTTTGTTTTTCTTTTTCAACATTTCCTTGGCAATTCAGGGTCTTTTCTGGTTCCATACGAATTTTAGGATTGTTTGTTCCAGCACTTGAAAAATGCCATTGGTATTTTGATCGGTATGGCGTTGAAAGTATAGATTGCTCTGGCAGTATAGACATTTTAACAATGTTTATTCTTCCGATCCAGAGCATTTTTAAAAGCAATCCTTAAATGTTATCTTTCAGTTTTGCCAGATAGATTGGACTTACTAATTGCTGCATGAGTTTTCCACCTTACTCTCAGAAGAAACATTTCTATTCTTTCATGTGCAGTGCTTTGGAAGTGTTCATACTACCACTTGCATTTTCTGACTTCTCTTAAGAATGTCTTTTATCTTTAAATCAAATGGCTAGCTACAGATTCTTTGGTACCTTAAGATTTTAAGGAATCATAAATATATTCTTTTATTGGAGTCCTTCGAAGGAGGTAATCTCTTTTCACTAAGAAGGTATTAACTAATGTTTTATTGTTAAATCTAATTATGAAGCAACACTTCAGAAGAAAAATGAGCCTGTACATAGAATTTTCTCACAGCTTAAGAGCAAATTCATTCTTTGCCACTCATCCTTTTTGTATGTATATTTATGGTCAAAGCAGAAAAAAAAGGAATCGATGATACTCATAGATTTCATTGGTTTTGAGCCTACATGATAATTTTCTCTGCCAACATATGAAAATATTATTTAGTAAACTGGTAGGAAGTCCTATGATTCTCTCTTTAAATAGGACAGGGAGGGAATTTACATAGAGCAATTTTAGAACTTAACTCTTTTAACCATTAGACTTCATTAAGTAAGCTGTTTTTCTTTGTTTTCTTGATTTTGTCATGTTTAGTTTTAGGGATCTCTTCCTTTTTATCTTCTGAATATTTAAAACATTGGCATCTATACATATAGGTATGGGTGTATGTGTCTTAAATAATATATATTTATATGTTGATATATAAATGTATATTTATGTATAATAAATTTATGTGTAATACATATATTATGTATAAATATGTATTTATGCATAAATAATATATATAATTATATAATTAGATATATAATATATCTAGTTATAATATATATTTATAAATATATAATTATATATATACATATACAGTTTGAAGTGGAATTTAAAAAATTTTTCCCTATGGGGGCGCCTGGGTGGCTCAGTCATTAAGCGTCTGCCTTCGGCTCAGGTCATGATTCCAGGGGCCTGGGATCGAGCCCCGCATCGGGCTCCCTGCTCTGCGGGAGGCCTGCTTCTCCCTCTCCTACTCCCCCTGCTTGTGTTCCCTCTCTCGCTGTGTCTCTCTCTGTCAAAAAATAAATAAAATCTTTAAAAAAAAAAAAAAAATTTTTTCCCTATGAAATATATATTTAATTTTTATCTTCCTCAAACATTGCCAGTACAAGTGAAACATCACTTAGCAAGAATAAGTCACTGATCTGTATAATAATAATAAAATATATTTTTCAGAAACAATGATAGCTTAGACACATATATCACTACTGGAAAATTTTAAATTTCTACTTCTACAAATGATGGATAGTCAAATTACACTCCTGACTCTCTAAAAAAGATATGACTCAAAGGAACAGAATTGTGTGTCAGCATTGTGTCACTGGGGTGTGTGAAAAGGTCCTCCACATGTGAGGTAGCCTCTTTGTTCAAATCTAGGGGACTCCAATCAACAGACACATGAAAATGAATTTTGCATTGTTGATAATTATTTTTAACCAAAATAGTTTATATTATTATCTTAAAATGTTTTTAAGAGATGGAGATTAGTAACTAATATTAAATTTAAAAAGAGGTATTAAAACCTAGGATACTCTGTTGAAATAACTTTTGGGAGGAAAACATAACTAATTTGCATTAATGCAGTTATCTTATTGCATGGTTGCTAAATCCATGGAGATGACTCAATGCTCTATTATTCACCAATTATTTGTATTTTTTCCTATTTTGTATTTAAAATCTGTCCAGTAATAGAAAAAAAATAAAGGAACACAATGTAATTAATCTAGGAGAAAATTACATGAGAGTAAAGCAAAGGCAAGAACTGTGACTCATTCTGTTAAGAACTTGATCACTTAATTTATCTTTAGATTGCTTCTATTGTGTTATGAGAAGAACAGATGTTTAAACTGCAAGTAGCCTGTGATGCATTCTACCCTTTATTACTCAAGTGGCTATTGTACAAATATTCACTTTTCATAGTTCATTGACCCCTATACTCCCTACCAATCCATCAACCTTCCCTTTATTCTCATTTCTCCTTATGCCTTAGATTATGTGGTTGATCATTTTAAGAACATTCCTCTAAGACTCCTTGACAATTTATGTATGTGTCACAGATCTCTCTTAAAATCCTGTCTACTTTTTCTGCACCTTAATTGGGTGGTACATAAAACTGTTATTTCAGAATAAAGTAAATTATCTTGCAGTAAATCCATGAGTCCAAATCTAAAATGGATCCAAGAAACTACCCGTATATCACACTAGCTTCTTAGTTTAATTCATGTCACTTAGTTTAATTCATGTATGTGTGTATATATATATTTTTTTCCACTTTTCTTCTTCTCTAAATTCTGCTACTTGCCACCCAGGCCCAATCTTAGAAAGAAAAGAAAATCACTATCCATCAGTTTCTTCCTCTTTGCAGCCATACCATAGAATGCCTACATCTGCCCTCACCTGCACTCTTACCTTCTGTTAGAATTAGAGGGCCTTCTTTCTTATCATCTGCCTAATCTCCCCAAAGGGTGAGATCCTATTGCTCTTTCTTTGCAACTCCTTTTTTTATTTATTAATAATATATTTTCTCTTTTATATAATTGACTTTTCACTGACAGTTTGGTCCTTTCTAACAGCTTTTAATCACGCTAAAATTACCACCATTATATAACACGAGCAAACAAAAAGCAATACACTTTGCCTATCTCCATATACACATAGTATCTCCCTGTAAATCTTGTCTTGCTCATAGAAAAACGTATTTAAATGACTAAAATCTCTGTCTTCTTTGTTTGCCTCTCTCTTACTCATTAAACCACTTAATTAGGACTTCCTCCTCCATCACTGCACTCAAATGGTCTGTATCTTGCCTTATAAATAAAATGGATATTTTTCAACCTTCATCTTACAAGATATCTCAGTAGCATCTAATAAAGCACCTTTTTCATTATTCTGTGTTAAAGCAGCCAGATATAGGAGTTCTGGAGATCTACTGTACAGTATGGTGACTATAGTTAACAATACTGTATTGATTTGTATATGTGAAAGTTTCTAAGAGAGTAGGTCTTAAGTGTCTTCACTACAAAATAAAAGGAAAAAATAAAATGCTAACTAAATGAGATAATGGATATGTTAACTAATTTGATTGTGGTGATCATTTAACAACATATATATAAATCAAAACATTAAGTTGTACACCTTAAATGTACACAGTTCGTATTTGTCAATTATAAATCAGTGAAGCTGAAAAATAAAAAACACTCTTTTCTTCTTGAAACATGCTTTTTTCCTTCTTGAAGAACACTTTTTTCTTCATTTCTCTCCCTTTGGTTCAATGAGACTTGTTGAATTGTTTTTGTTTATTTATGAGTTGTGAGAGATTTTTGCTTTTTTAATATATTCTAATTAGCCCTTATCAAATGTATGACTTACAATTTTTTGTCCCATTCTACAAGTCACTTTTTCATTCTCTTCATAGAGTTCTTTCATACATCTGTTTTTAGTGCTTTAGAATCTGCTGTTCTCTCACTTCCCGCATTAATTTTTAAACATTTCTTATTTTTCTTGGGAATATACCAAAGTATTTACAGTAGTGTCTAACCTTTTCTTGGGTGATTACTATGTGTTAACATTTGTTTAAGGTGCCTTTGCCTGAATTAACTCTATTCTTATAACAAGTATCTGAGGTGAGTACTAAATTACTCTCATTTTATAGCTGAGGCAAATAGGAACATAATTATTTGTCCAAGATCACACAACTAATTGGTTGTAATGGTAAAGCCAGGATTTGAACACAGAAATTGGGATTTCTGAATCTACACCGGTGTGTGTGTGTGTGTGTGTGTGTGTGTGTGTGTTGTGGTAAAATATAACATACTCACCATTTAAAAAATTAAAGTGTACAATTCTTTGCATTTAGTAAAATCATAATGCTGTGCAAACATCACCACTATCTAGATCCAGATAATTTCATTACCCTAATGAAATTAACCATTAAACTGCTTTCTATATACGAATTTGCCTATTCTGGATATGTCTTATACTCTAGAACATTTTGTACAAAATGTGGTGTTTTGTGTCTGGCTTCCTTCATTTAGCATAAAGTTGTCAGGATTCATGCATGTGTCAGTATTTCCTTCATTTTATGGCTGAATAATATCTATTGTTTGATATACCACCAATGGTATCCATTTTGCTTATCCATTTATCAGCTGATGAACATTTGGACTACTGTGTCTGTCTTTTGACGACTGTGAATAGTTTTGCTGAAATTTGTATAGGAGATTTTGTTTTGTTTTGTTTGTTTTTTGAACACCTGTTACCAGTTCTTATGGGTATTTACATAGGAGTGGAATTTCTGAGTCATATTATATTTCCTAACACTATACATCCATCTTTGTAATACTTCCACAGTTATATTTTTATTTTATTCTTATTTTACCTTGATTAATTGATGCCAAGTATTATGCTCATTTATGTTCACAATTTTACCCCTGCTACCTAGCCGAGTGCTCTGTACATTGTTAGGTATGTTATAAAAATGTGCTGAGTAAATGAAGAATTAATGTTTTGCCACTAGTTCTATTCCTGGATTAGTGGGATACTTTTTAAATAAATGCACTGTCATTCTGTAATGCACTGGGAGTCTCATGGAAGATTTTCGAATATCTATTAAAAGTCAGATTTCTTAGTTTGAAAAAAAGCATTTCTCTAAACTCAGTAGAAGAAAGTAAAGTCATTAATTTTCTTTCAGCGGTTAATACTCTAGCACTCTGCCAAGCAGACTTGCAAATCCTCTACTGCATTCTGCTCACAAATATAGCTTAAGCTGTGGAATATTCTTCATGGCTTCACCAATCAACAGTCTTTATCTTTATCCCATTTTATTTTGGATCTTAAGTCTGATGGATTCTTGTGAAATCATATTTCCTATAGTTAATGTATTTCTACTAATGTGTGTGTGTGTATCTGTGCGTGTATACACACACATATATATCCATGAAGCTTTATTTTTTTTGATTTAAATGTCATACAAATCTACTTGAAGATTATGAGCTCCTTAGTATATTTTTATATGCTTCAATTTGTGCAAATTTGGAAGATCTATCTCCTATGTAAATTAGGATTCACTGAGATCATAATTAAGGGATGAACACTTCTCTGTCCTCATCTCTCTCTACTGCTCATTGGCATTCTGCACAATTGTTCTATTTTACTTTTTTGAAAGAAGTTATCTTGATTTCTATCAGTGCTCACTTGCCTTATCTTACTTTTACATCCCTGATATTTCTAAAAAGTTTTCTGCTAGTTCCTTCTCTTCTACCAGGCCTCAAAAAGGTTTGCCCTGGTCTTGATTCTTCTTTTCTTTTTCTTCTACGCTCTAACCCAGATGATCTTATTTTGAATTATTGTTTTATGTGCCTTTCAGTGATATTTCTGGTGAGATATCTCTGTACAGCAACAACCCTTTGAAGCTCTATGGCTTGGAACTATAACCATGTATTTGTCTTGCTCATAGATCTCCAGGGTGACTGGGACAGTTATGCATCATCCTGAGGATTGGTTCAGAATTATTCCACGTGTCTCTTGTTTCAGAACCAACAGATACCCAGGGCATGCTCTTTTCATGGCAGATTGTAGAAACATAAAAAGGATAAATGAAAGTACTTGATACCTCTTAAGACCTTAAGCGCACAGATTGTATACTGTCATTTCCACCCATGTTCTGTTTGGCTAAAGCAAGTCACATGCCCAAACTCCAAATCATACATTTCAAAATTATACACTTACCTCAGTGAAATATCACCAAATCAGGGAAGGGGAAGAGAATTGTGAGCATCAAATATGTCTTACATTATATATATATATGTCAATAATTAAAAATTAAGTTTTCTGTCATTGATTTCTTTAAGGGTCAGTCTCATACATCTCTTTTGATACCTCTATCTGCATATATGTAACAGATGAATTAAACACAGTCTTCCAAAAATGAAGCACTTGATGTTCCATCACTGTCTTTCATACTTTCTTGTGCTTACCTTCCTTCTCTTAGTAGGTTTATATTGATTTACCCAAAAACTAAAAGAAAAAAAATAAAGAGAAGGCTTGATGCCATCTTTGTACTGATCTCACATACAATACCCCAACAAACCCAGTTGATTCTGTTTTAAAATTTACACTCCTCCTATTCATTATTCTCTAGTTTAGCTGTCACCTCCTCTGTCAAGGTTATCAATATCTCTCAGCTGAGACAATGAAAAATATCTCATAGTTGATCTCCATACTTCTACTCTTTCCCCTACTATTCATTCTTCACATAATAGAGTATATTTAGTGTATATTTAAATCAGATAATGTTATTAAACCTGGTGGAACCTTGGTATTCTTAGCATACTATCTAGATTTCCTCCCATGGCCCAGGAAACTCTATATGTCTTGTTCTTGGCTTACCTTTCCAGCTCAGGTTTATTTATCTGTCTGCCCTTCACACCCTTAGTCTTGAAGATTGTATTCTTTTATTTCTGGCCTACAAGGTTTTTCACATGACTCTTTCCATGGCTTTTCTTGCTCACTCTTCAGCTGAACTATCTATCACCTTCCCAGAAATGCCTTCAATGACTATCCTAACCGAAGGAGCTTTCTTCTGATACTGCTGCTGTCCATTTTATCACTTGGCTTTGGGTCTGGTTTGATCACCACTAAAAATGAAGCAAGTAGAAGAGGATGTGATAAATATTTATTGATATTTTAAAAATAATCTCCTTAATAATATAATAATTTATAATTTTAAATATATGCAAGTAATTATACATATTCTCATACTAGACAATTTTTATAAAATTTAAAAGAATTTCATATTTAAATGTTTGATTCATTATTATAAGTGATGATACAGTTCCCAGCATTTTAGAATTCATCACCTTTTTTTGAAAGAGGCATACCTCTATATTCATAGAATGAAATGACCATAGATATTAGATTTAGATGATTGTTTAAAATTGATAGTTTTAAATTTATATATGTAAAAACAATCAAGAAATTATGTGATCTGCTGAAAATAATACATTTAATTCAGATTGTAGATGACAATCCCGTAAGATTAATTTACTTCCCAGGAACACAATACATTGCTAAAGATGGACCCCAGATCATTTGATAGTCTTCTGTTTCTCCTAATCAGATGCCAGATTAAAATATTTTTATTGCCTTGCTCACCTGGTCCTATTTAATGGACTGTAAGTATAAAGCAGCATTTATGAGGGCATTTGTTCAATATCTTCTAGATTGATTGGTTGATTATATAATTAATATGATTCAGCAATTCACATTTAAATGTAGCTTTTATTCAAATAAAGATTTCACTAACTTTGTGATATATGTGTTTCATGTTAGATGAATTAGAAAATGATTGTGATCTTTACTTGCCATAACATATAGGCTATAGAAAATAATTCACTGAAAATACAGTTTCAAAAACATTTTGTTATTTATAATTAATGTACATGTTGGGATTATAGAATATTTTAGAGCCAAATAAAGTATTATAGTGTAAGAAAATATGTTTTTGTATTATACCAGGTGCTGTTGAATACTGATCATGTAACAATTTTAAAGTTCTTGGTTATGCGGTATTTATATAGAATTTTATAAAGCTTATCCAGACCATGTACTTCTTCCACTTTAGACATTCTGTATTATTTTCATTCAGAATGTTCTAATAGGAAAAAAATGCCCTTACCACTATAACAAAGTAGTACTAATATTACAGTATTTCATAATTTATACAAATGTTATTTATGTTTTGACCTTTTGTGGTCTATGTAGTATATTTGTTTATATTAACTTTATATTGTAGTAATACAATTTATAAAATTCTTTTTGCAACATTTTATACATTTATGCAAATTAATATTTTGCAATACAGTGTTTATTGTGGTACTAAGAAATTGTATGTATATGATATGGATATTCATATATTATGAACTTTTGGCATATAGACATGTAGAGATACACACATTCTATAGACTTATTTTACTCATTTAAGGAAAACCTCACAGGTAAATTATTATATAAACTGGAACATAAATATATAAACACAAACTAAAAGATGAATATAAATATTTCATCTTTGCCTTTTATTCCTAATTTAAGAACTCTGAGCATATATTTTCCAAATATATATGAAAGATTACAGTATTTTACATGTCAATCTATCTTAGGTTACCGCACTGACAAAGGAATACTAGTTGTAGAGACTTGAATTCAAATTATTTTAAAAGCAAGGGAATGTTTTTCTCAAAATTCCAATGCAAATACTTAGAAAGAGCTCTGAAGTCCATTGTGGTTGAATGAGTTGTAAGCCTTCTGCAGAGTGGCAAGCATGCATATGGGGAGACAGTCCACTGTTCCATAGACAATATGCTCTCCCTTTCAAAATACTGGTTTAAATAATTCCACAATTTCTGTTCACTTAACTTGCATTATATACGTATATATGTCCATCTTGTTTTAAAGGAATTTATTTCTAACTATAAAATAACATGACTGACTATAAATAATACTTTTATATCAGGACAAATAACATATTTTTAAAAGAAAAGAAATACTGGACAATCCTACCACTTAGAGATAACTAGCATTGATATTATATATTAATACTATTTCAAAAATACATGTAAGCCCATTTTTACCTTCCAAAATTAGGAGCATCCCAAATATTTAATTATATATATTTTTTTCACATATTATTGTGGGAATGTTTTCTAATATAATGGAATTTCCTTCCAAATAATAGTTTTAAATGGTTCATAATTTTTATGGTTATAATTCATTTGAACTATAATATGATTGGATTTTTTTTTAATTCCTCTTTGTATATTACTAAGATAACATTCCTTTGGCATAAATCTTTCAGACCACCTCTTCTTATTTCCTCAGTGATTTTCTAGAACAGCACTGGCCAACAGAACTTTCTGTAATGATCAAGTGCTCTATATCTGCATTGTACAATTCAGTATCTCCAAGCCACATGTAGTTATTGATTACTTGAAATGTACCCAGATTGAGAAAGTGGATTTTTAACTTTATCTAATTATAGTTAATTAAAATTTAAATTTAAATAGCCACCATATGAGACTACCATATGAGAAAGTTCATAGAATATAAAACAGTAAGCCAAAGTGTTTTAATATTCTTTAGCTATAATTAAAATATTGGGTTGGGTCATATAGATCTTAGATACCCTCTATTTTCTTCTTTAAAAAACTGTTATTCAATTATTTCTTCCCTTTCAATTCTTATTTCTCCCTGGAAAACACCTGTTTTCTTTGTCTTGGATTACCATAAATTGACCCCCCCCCACGGTTATCATCTTATCACACATCATTTAACCTGAATTCTTGTTTACTATTAAAATTATCTACATACCTGATACAATTTCCATCTACATTTTAATGGCATCATAATGTAACTTTGTCTCCAACCTTTCTCTCTTTATATCTTTTTGTTTTATCCCAAATATTTGGTGATTTTTAAATTCTTCATCTGGTATAGAGAGTTTTCTATCTGTGGGTCTTCCATGAGTAGGTTACTTTTCCTTTGCTTTTTAATGAGCACAGTGGTGTTTCCATAAACACAATGGTGTTTGACTTACTACTCACTTATAATTAGGCATCAGGATCGATTATGCCCTAACCTTAATCAAAAGACTACACATATGGATGACATTTTAACCTACTTTGAATGGCCAATGAGTGATAATTGAACCTATTCTCATATAGACTAGAGAATGAACTAATATTCAGTGTTCCGTGTGTAGTTTTCTGGAAAGCCAAGAACTAGTATAGTTCTGCTATACTGAGTAGCATCTGTCTCCTTCTAGAGTCTGTGGTTTTGTGCCTTGGAATGCCCAAAAAAACATCACAGCCCTGAGTTTAAGTTGCTTTTGGGGCTAATCTTGTCTCTACTTTTCCTACAGACACTCATGCCTATCTGGGTTCATCAGGACACAATTTTAATAGCAAGTCATACTCTGTTTTCCTGTCCCTCTGATTCCTAATAGTCTCTCTACCTAAGATGTGGTTAAATGCAGGAATGTTTTGGTGAAATAAGAGTTATAAAGTCAGTGCCTTGACTGCCTGTAAATGTCTTGTAATTTGGAGTAATGGGACAAATAGGACATAAACAATATTTGGTTGTTTTTATTTATGAAGTAAAACCTAAGGTTTCTAACAAATCTTGTTTCATTAAAAATTTCTCTTAATGGGGCGCCTGGGTGGCTCAGTCAGTTAAGCGTCTGCCTTCAGCTCTGGTCATGATCCTGGAGTCCTGGTATCTAGCCCCATAGCAGGCTCCCTGCTCAGTGGGGAGCCTGCTTCTCCCTTTTCCTCTGCTCTTCCCCCCTGCTTGTGCTGGCTCTCTCTCTTTCTCCTCTCAAATAAATAAATAAATAAATAAGATCTTTAAAAAAAATTTCTCTTAGATTATGCCAATAGCTTGTTTGCCAGTTTTTCACCTGTTACTTCTCAGACACAAAACCAGCTTCCTTTACTCTGTGATGGTAGTTTTGGGGCTCTGCAAACTGCATTTTTCAGATCCTTTTACCAAAGGACTTCTTATTAGAATCTGAAGATAGGAGGAGTCCTCACAGGTACAACCAGCAGCTGTATCAGTCCTCTCCTAGGAGATCTGACTTTTCACTCTGTGAGACCTCTCTATGCTGTAAGGTTCTGGTAAATCTCACCTCTTCCTTGAGTTCCCCTGTCCTTAGGAGGAGTAGCTACACTTGGAAGTTATTATTTTTGGTTACCTCATGGTTCTGTTTTTGTTCTTTGATCCCTCTGCTTTCTGTGCAATTTCCCATTTTAATTTCACTTAGAATTACTTAGTGTAGTTTCTATATTTCTAACTAAACACTGACTGGTATAGTTACCTCTCAGTTTTCAGTGATCCTGTGTGCTTTGTCATTTGTGTGTGTGTGTGTGTGTGTGTGTGTGTATGTTTGCCTTTATAAGTAAATTAGAATATGAGAAGAGGCAACATCGAGGGTTTCTTAGGGAGATCCCACTGTAATCCAGAAGTACAAAATATTTATTTGAAAAACTTATATCTAAAACTTTCCCCTGATAAATTCAAAGTCTGTTGAAATATATTAGAAAATTACCGTACAAAATCTATATACTCTTCATGCTACAAGTGATTTTCCATTTTTGCAACTGTCAGAGTTATATTTAAATTTTTATCCACTATTACCTTTTTATTCATATTGCCTTTTATGTGTTTTTCTTCTATCCCACACTGGTAATTATTTTCTCTTTGCCATACACTTACAATGCTGCCTTGTCTTTCCAGTGTTCCCACATTTGAGATCATGCCAATTGACTTCATAATGGGAGACTGTTCCCCAGTGTGCTTAGTAGCTGCAACCTCTCTTTATTTTATAATATTTGAAAATGATCCTGTATATTTTATTTTTTAAATGAAATTTTTAAATGGGATCATTAAACAGAATCAGTTATACCAGATACTGTGTCTACATCCGTAAGTGGGGAGATAATTTAACCACTATGCAGCCTTTCCCCTAAGCTCTCATTATTTAAAACCCCTAAAGGAGAAGACACAAATAGGATTCCAACAGGAAAGTTCCCATGTAATCACACCAAACAAATAGTCTGTTCCACAAGGATCCAGACTAAAACATTATGTTTGTGAAACTATCATGAGACAAAGCAGGAGATTAAGCATGCAAATGTGATTTGTCAATTCTAAAGGACTTAAACAACTTAAGAATCAATCTGATGCCTGTATTTATGTTCACTCTTACGTTTTAGACGTTTATTTTTTGATAGCACATCTAACTATGTTTGCCTTTTCAGCTGTCATTTCTTTCATGCCTCCATTCATTTAGTATTTCCTCCCCCTCGAATCCTAATCCAAGTCCATATTAAGGTCTGCAGTGGTCCACATACTTTGAGCTCTTTATAGTGCTTATTCCTTCTCTCCTACTATTCCTCTTAGTTGCTTATGCTTGAAAAATACAGACTTTTTTTTTTTTTTTTTTTTTGCTTTTCCTTAAATCAAACAATCTATGTTCTGCCTGAGGAGTTTTATATATGCTGTTCCCTCTGTCTGGGCACACTTTCCCTACATCTTGTCATGGCTACTTCCTCCAACTTTATTCAGATCTCTGCTCAAATGCTACCTCCCCAGAGAGGTGAGCCTTGACCACAGTATTTGTAATGCTCCCTCCAGTCACCTTCCAATATCACAGTTGATTTTCTTTTACTTCCTTGCGCTTATCTCTGCCTGAAAGTATATGTTAGTGTTTTTTGTTGTTTTGTTTTGTATGGTGGTTTTGTTTAGTTTAGTCTGGTTTTGTTTGATTCTATGTCATCCTCACAAGCATATACACTTCATCAGCAGGGTAGAAACTTTCTATGCAATCACCATTGTATCCCTAATGTAAATAATATTTCCAGACATGCAGTGGAAATTAATAAACATTTTTAGATGAATGCATACAGCATTTAATTGGTTCAGGATTTCAAACTAATAGTTCAGGGATATAAAACTAAATGAGGCTTTTCCTATCCTCTCTATACCTCTCTCCTGAACTGGAAAAGCAATAGTCATTGGTGGTGGTACTGGGGCCGGGTAGGGGGGGGGGGACAAGGGTTAGGAGGGGGAGAAGGATGGTGTGGCAAAACCTAAGTGATAGAGCAAGTATAATTGTCTTTTCATTTTCACATACTCTATTTTTAAAATATAGTGAAAAGTTTGGGATCTTTTGAGAATTATGGTTAGCTCAGAGAATCAAGTAATAAACACAACCAAGGGGAAAAAAAAAAAACTACCCTATGCATACTTTGTGTTGTGCTGTTTATGAAACCCATCATTTTGCTATCTGATTTATTTCTCACAAATAGCTTGTGAAAATATCAACTTTATTTCCATTTTACAGATTAAAAAGCAATCTTTGTTACAGAAAGTGCCCAAAGAAATAAAAGCCAAGGTGTTATTTCAGAAACCCTAATGTCCTATAGTACGACATTGAAATAACAAAACTTAATTCCAGATCGTTATCTTATTTGTAAATATTTCCAACCTGTTGGGGCTCATGTTTTACTTTTAAGTCCTACTTTTCAGAGATACTATAAATAATTTATCTGACACTATGTGAGCGTACAGATTCACAATTACAGAATCCTTTTTTTTTTCTGTCATTACTGAATGATTTACTAATTACTCAGTGGCCGCAGGATCAGCATGAATCAGCTATTGTAAAAGTTACAAATCTAACCAGCACAATCACTTTATTTCATTCACTTACTTTATTTCAGCATACTAACACAATAATTTGATTCCTTTAAAATTAAATGTTATGTAAGATATGCTTTCCTGTAGCCCAGAGTAATCTATTCTTTTTAAAGAAAACTACAGATCTTTATCTATAACTCTCATAGTAATCACTTCTGCCAATGATGTGATTCCCACCTAACTGAGAATTTCTTCTAGGCTTAGGTCACATATTCAGTGTTATAATTAACAATACATGACTGATAAATACTTGAAAATGACTGACTTACCCCACACATAATGCTTCTCTTATATGTAGAGCCCCTAGAGAAGATTGAAAAGTGTCATTTGGACATAAAAATTAAGAAAAACAGCCTTTGGGATGTATACTTATTCTCAATTTCCGAAAAAAATGAATTGTAGGAGTTTTTATTATATTTTGAGTCTTATTTTTTCTTTTATGCATTTTCATTGGTTTTATAACTAATTTTCTCTTAAATACGAATAAGAATAGAAAATAAGGAGATAATTTTTTTTCACAATTTTGAGAAAGACACATGGAATTATAGCAATAGAAAGAACAGAGGATAGCTAAAAATTCTCAGATAAAAATGTTTCAAATGAGAAGAAAATCTAATAAATATACATTTACACACAATAACTTTAGTTTGTAGTCAGTTCTATCCGACGCTAACCCCCAATCCCCGCCCCCGCAACCCTCTTGCCCCTTAGCTACTTTATTTTCTTTTTTCCATGATATCTCTGAGGGGTCCTTCTCTTTGATTTACTCTAGCTTCCTCTGCCTCTTCCATGAGAGTACAGGCTCCCCAAAGTTTTATGCTTGAGTCTCTTCTCAATTTAATATACTCATGACTTTTGGGGTTCAGCAATTGCCACTTTCTTGAATTTGCTAATGACTCTCAGTTCTCTGACATTAGCTTTGATTTCTCTCTTGATCAACCAGTTGTATTCCCGTTTGCTTACTGGTCATCTCCATTGGATTTGCAAATACTGAATTCTTCCTGTAAGTCCACTCATGAAATTGACTTTCTTTTCTTCGTTAAGAGATACCACTATTCACTCAGTCACACATGTGGAGAGCCGCAGCATCATGTTTGGTACTTAACTTTCCAACTTCATCCTCGTTGTGACTAGGATGTGGTAATTGTAGTTTTGTGGACTTTCTAACAATTCTATCTTGTTTCCTTCATCTCACTCTCTTAGTCTGTTTGGGCTGCTGTAACAAAATGCCATAGACTGTGTGGCTTATAAACAACAGGAATTTATTTTTCATAGTTCAGGAAGCTGGAATTCCTAAGATCAGGATGTAATGTAAAACAAGTTCTACAGAGCATGTCTGGCCATGGTTCCTGGCCAGCACCTTCTCCCTATATCCTCACATGGTGGAAGGGGCTAGGGATCTTTCTGAGGTCTCTTTTATAATGGAACTAATCCTGCTTAATGAGTCCTCTGCCCTCATGATTTCCAAAGTCCTCACTCCCTAGTACCATCATCTTGGGTGTTAGGATTTCAACATATGAATTTTGAGGAGACACAAATATTCAGAGAATAGCACATATTGTTACTGTATTGAGACATTTCATTTACCTCTTCTTGAAATCTTGTCCTTTCCTCTATTTAAGTGCATTGTAAATAAAGTAACAAAATTTTTCTAAACCCAAATATGATCATGTTACTCTAATATCATTTATATTATCTACTATCCAAACTATTTGTATGAAACCCCAACGTCATTCACAGTCTAGCCTACCTAATGTTCCAATCTTATCTTCAGTCACTCTTTCAGGCATCCAATGTACTTTTCAAATAATAACTAGCTATAATACAAAAACCAGTTTATTTTCATTTTCATTTGCTCTTGCTCATACTTTATTTCTGCTACTCAGCTTACCATTTCTCTTCTTCTACCTTCTTAGAAATTCCTATTGTAACTTCCAGATATATCTCAGATGCTTTGTCTTTTATTGTTTGAACAGAATGAATGCTCCCATATCTATGCTTCTATTTATATAACAAATAGTATTTGCTATTGTAGATAATCTTTGGCATTTAGAGGCTTCCATCACAAATTCCAGGCTGCTTTAAAGGGTAAGACTTTTTTTTTTTTTTCCAGTTTTTAATACATTGGGTACTTTTCTACTTTGGAAGAAATATGAGTTAAATATTCAAAGCTTCAAAAAACATGTCCTAGGAGCGCCTGGGTGGCTCAGTCGATAAGCGTCTGCTTTCAGCTCAGGTCATGATCCTGGGGTCCTGGGATCGAGTCCCGCATTGGGCTCCCTGCTCAGTGGGGATCCTGCTTCTCCCTCTCCCTCTGCTGTTCCCCTGCTTGTGTTCCCTCTTTCACTGTCTCTCTCTCTGTCAAATAAATAAATAAAATCTTTAAAAAAAAAAAAAAACAAACATGTCCTACACAACTGAAAGGGTAAACTTTGCTTTATTCTTAGTGAAGAATTTTTTTTTTTTTTTTAAGATTTTATTTATTTATTTGAGACAGAGAGAATGAGAGAGAGAGAGCACGTGAGAGGGGGGAGGGTCAGAGGGAGAAGCAGGCTCCCTGCCGAGCAGGGAGCCCGATGCGGGACTCGATCCAGGGACTCCAGGATCATGACCTGAGCCGAAGGCAGTCGCTTAACCAACTGAGCCACCCAGGCGCCCTAGTGAAGAATTTCTTAAAACTTCTGGCAGAGAGAGGTCACTAGGGAGTGACCTCTTTGAGTCAGGCCAATGTCTCAAAGTTTTAGCTAGGGATTTGAATATATATATTTTTAAAGATTTTATTTATTTATTTGACAGAGAGAGACACAGCGAGAGAGGGAACACAAGCAGAGGGAGTGGGAGAGGGAGAAGCAGGCTTCCCGCGGAGAGGGGAGCCCGATGTGGGGCTCAATCCCAGGACCCTGGGATCATGACCTGAGCCGAAGGCAGACGCTTAATGACTGAGCCACCCAGGTGCCCTAGGTATTTGAATATTATAGTAGAACCCCCTCTAGTCAAACAAGCCACATTGATACCTAAATCATTAAGTCAATAATCCCTTAGTCTCCAGTCATGGTCTCAGATGTCACTACTGAAATATTTTAGATCATATTCTGAAAGTAGGAAAATTGGTAGAAACTAGGGATTATGATAAAACCAACCTAGGATTTTTTTTTTTTTTTTATTGGCAATAAGATGAAAGTATTTTGCTGAAGTGGACCTCAAATATTCCTTTAGACTAAATCAGATTAGGAGAGCTGCCTACTTGACTACTTGATATAATTATTGGATGTCTAGTTTATATTTCTAATTTGCCATGCCCAAAGGAGAAATAATGCCTCCTTAATACTTTTCCCACAATTATTAAAGCTGTGTCTTCCACATCTAAATTAGTAGGTTTCCCTGTCTACACATTTACTAAAACCAGATACCTAGGAGGCATTCTTGATGCCTCTAACCTCATCACCCCCCAATTATAGCTATAATCAGTATAGTCCAGTCGTCTGTACTGCCACAATATCTCTCAAATTCATTCATGTATTTTTATCTTCTCAGCTAACATATAATCTAAACCATCAAATATTCCTTCTAGATTAATGAAAATACTTTCTAAAATGGTATCCTTGCCTCTCTTCTTTTTTTTTTTTTTTTTCTTTCCACAGACAAGTCAAGGTTTATTCACAGCAAACTATTAATTGATATTTTCTACAGGATTATTTTTTGAGCTTTTAAATTATAATTATATAAGTGAGATAAATAGAAATCTTTATTTGGGGTAGAAAGGATGATGTGTTAGTCAACATCTAATTTGTTTTATGGTTATTTCCTTCTTTGAGTCCTTGGTGTTTTAGGTCACCATGCATATGTGGGTATGGTAAAACCAAACCCTGTACTTCCTTCTTGACAGTACTTTGCACCAAAATTGATTTTCCAAAGAATAGCCCATCTTCCAACTACATAAATTCAGATTATGTTACTTCCTTAGCACTAATGTCTCCCGTGTCTTCCCAGCTTCCTTAGAGTTAAATCTAAACTCTTCACTATGGCTTATAAGGTCTCACATCCTCTTGCCTCTGTTGTCCCAGTTCACTTAATATTGATTTCCCTCTGCTTCCCTCTACTCTAAAAACACGGACCTTCCTTCTGTTCTTACATAAGCGCAATTCTACATGCTGTTCCTCTTTCCAGAACTCTCCTTCTTATGGTCTGTCCATGACTGTCTTCTTCTGGTCATTCTGGTCTCATTAAATGTAATTCTATATTAGATCTTGATTTTGCACACAAGAAGTAGTACTCTCTACCTTCACTTTTACCATACCAATCTGTTTTATTTTTATCTGGGAACTATCACTACTTAATATCCTTTTTATGTATTTATTTTCACTTTCTTGTTTTCTGCACGCCACCCCACTAGGATGTAAACTTCCTAAGAGGAGGGTCTTTTCTATCAAATTCAATACTGTATTCCATTTCCCTTGCACTTCAAATAGTGCCCACAACTGCATTTACTATCATTACTCTCCACAAAACTGTTTGAGCGATCTTTTGAAACACGTGTGTTTAAAATTCAGTTTATGTAGAATTAAATTCAAAATTCTATAAAAACAAGTTCTACAGAGCATGATATATCCTCCTTTGACTAACTCACTGCCCTGGCCCTACTACAGCCATCTGGTTGACTCCAATTTGGTGAAATTACTGGACTCTCTCTATTCCTCTGGCATACCTAGCCTATGCAATTATTTGCGCTCTAAATATAACACATTTGTATTGATCACTCCTTTGCTTCCTTTGGGTGCTAACTTCAGTATAACCTTAATAGAGAGGTTGTGATGACTCTGTTTGAAAAGTAATAATAATACCACCATCACCAAAAAAGTCCTTCACTCGTTATTTCCTCGCCACTTTATTCTTCTTAAAGTAGTTCTCAGCACATTAAATGTATTTATTTGTTTGTTTTCTCTCTCTCTACACTAGAATTTAAGGAACATAAGGGTAGGGAATTTGTTTTGTTTACTGTTGTATCTCCAGCACCTAGAATAGTTTTCAATACAAGGTAGTTGCTTGAGAATATTGATCGAATGAACAAAGATAATGAGCTTAATGAATATTTATTGAATAAAGAACTGAATTAAACAACCCCCACATATATATTTATAAATAGATATATAATTTCTCTATATATAAGTATTCATTTTCTAAATTTGATACTGCAAGGAATAGATGGTGACTGGAAGAATAAGTGAGAAATAGTGGAAATAGTAGAGCTTATTTGTGGTTGGGTACATGAAAAGTGTAATATATTTCTTAAGTGTGGTGCATCTTCTTTATAAGTGAAGTTCAGTCAGTCGTGATTCAGATAATTTGACTTGTCTAGAAAACAACTCAAGGTCCAATGGCACTCTTGGGAAATAATAGCATTGTGAGTGAACAAAATTATAACAAAGTGACAAAGAAAAAAAGCAAAAGTATGTTAGTGGAAAAACTTGTTTAGTTTTATTGACTTGTATATAGTCTGTTTAGGAAATTGTGTATCTAATTATCTTCTGAAATGGATTGTATCAAAGCATCTGATACCCACTGTGGTTGAAATGATGTCCTTTTCCACTGCATGCTAGGTGGATGATTGCCTAGTTGATGTTCCTTAGAGCTAGTCTCTGAGATTCGCAATTTTTATTCTAGAAGTCTGTATTTGGAGATATTCACGTTGCATGATTTATTGTTTTATAATCATTTTAGACATAGGAGACAGAATTTTGTTCTGTGTAAAGTGGTATTTTCCCACTAACATTTAAAAAATGATATCTATGCCTGCATGGGTATGAATAACACAGAAGCTTTTGCACAGTTCTCTTGTAATACATGGATGTGATGTGCTCACACTGTGCTCACAAGTAAAATGAAAAACTGCTTGGCTGCTCAGCCAAGTGCTAGGGAAGATAGTGATATACTTGCTCAGTGTTCTTCAATGTAGCTTGTAATGATAGTATTCTAATGTTTGAGAACCCAAGATTTCTCAATCTAATTTCAGTTTAACACTTTCAGCAGACACAGCTATAGAGCCATCAATGAGTCCACTCAAGGGAAAAATAAAGCATGAAATATGCCAGTGAACAGTATGATCATTTGATTACTAGTTTTTAATTTGAAAAATATATCTAGGTTATCAAGAAATTTTCACATGTGGCTATAAAAATAAAACCAATATGTTAATATAAATAAAAATACAGGCTAATGTATTAGAATAGAACAATGGATAATAATAATAATAATAAGTAGAAGTAAATGATTCTTATATTAAATATTTTAGTAAATAATATCCAGCAGAATAACTTGTAGGTTGATGATGGAATTGTAAAATAATTCTTTAATTAATGCATCGTGCCAGCAGGTCAAATAAAGGAAAAGTACAAGTGGTGATTTCAAAGATATATAGAAGTTTGTTGATAAAACTCAAAATTTATTCCAAATATTTTTATTTTTATTATTTTTTAAAGTTTTAATTCCATTGTAGTTAATATACAGTGTTATATTAGTTTCAAGTGTATAATAAAGTGATTCAGCAATTCCATATATTACTCAGTGCTTATCGAGATAAGTGTATTCTTAATCCCCTTCACTTATTTCACCCAGCTCCCGACTAAACTCCCCTCTGGTAACCATCTGTTTGTTCTTTATAGTTAAGAGTCTGTTTTTTGGTTCCTGTCTCTCTCTTTTGTTCATTTATTTTGTCTCTTGAATTCCACATATGAGTTAGATCATATAGTATTTTTCTTTCTCTAACTGACTTATTTCACTTAGCATTATACTCTTTAGCCCCATCCATGTTGTTGCAAATGCCAAAGTTTCATTCTTTTTTATGGCTGAGTAATGTTCCATTGCATATATATACTGCATCTTCTTTATCCATTCATCTATCAATGGATAGTTGAGCTGCTTCCATAATTTGGCTATTGTAAATAATGCTACAATAAAATCTCTGATTGGTTCTTTTTTTGTGTTTTCTATATCTTTGTTAAGCATCTCACCAAGGTCCTTCTTTCATTCTTTTCTCAAGTTCAGTGAGTATCTTTATGATCATCTCTTGAAATTCTCTATCAGGCACATTACTTATCTCCATTTTATTTAGATCTCTTGCTGTGATTTTGTCCTGTTCTTTCATATGGGACATATTTCTCTGTCTCCTCATTTTGTCTAATTCTCTGTGTCTGTTTCTACAGATTAGGAAAGTTATCTTTGTCTCCTGCTTTTGGAAGTAGTGGCCTTATGAAGTAGAGTTCCTGTAATGCGCTACAGTGTAATGTCCCCTGTTCACTAGAACCTGGCGCTTCAGGGGTGCCTCTATGTGTGTTGCATGAGCCCTACTGCTGTCACTGAGCCACATTTGCCTTCAGTCTAGTCATCTTCAATGGCTCTCTTTACCTGTTGTGATAGGGTTTGATCTCTATGTTGTTAGGGGGCCAGTCTAGGGCCAGGCATTTGCCAGAGATAGCAGTAGAGCCAAACTGCAGGAGAATACAGGAGTGGGGTGCACAGTGCCGGCAAAGTCCAAGCTGGTGGGAGGGGACCTGTAGCTCCCAGAGACCAGGATGGCTGGGCTGGAGGGGCCAGATCTGCAGAAGTGTGTGGGGGCAGGGCACATGTCTTAGAAAGGTTTGCCTAGGTCTCCTGTGGAAGGGGCCTGGAGGTAAGGATTGGTTGGAGGGGGCATGTCTACAGGAGAATTCAGAGGCAGGGTGCACTGTTAGCAAGCTAGGTAGTAAGTGTTGGTGCTGTGTTGGCTGCCACAGGTGTCCATGTGTTTATGCTGGAAGGGTTGGGAAGAGAAATAACACATTCCAGCTCAGTTGCTCCTGGAGAAATCTCCCAAAGATCTCTGCTGCTCCAGCACAGGCTCTGAAATTAGTAAACAAATCTCCCTCCCATATACCCTAGGTGTTTATCAAACTGCTGCTTTTGTGCTGTATCTCCATGGGCTGTTTGTTCCTGTCTCTTTAAAGGTGAGGACTCAGTTTTCCCTTGCTCCCCCAGCTCTCCCAGGAACCTGCTGATTTTTAAAGTTCTGAGTTTTAAGCCCTATTGATTATAAAAACTCACAAAATTTGGCCCCTCTGTTTTTCAAAGCCAGATATTACGGGGATTTATATTCCCCATGTGGGTTCCCTGGTATGAGAGTCTGTTTCTCTTCCCTCTCTGCACCTATGGTGGTATCCCTCCGTCAGATGGTCCCATGGATCTCTTTAGCTCCCGACCCATCTCCTTCCTTCCTGTCCTCTTCAGTGTGGCCTCTTTCCTACATTTAGCTGTGGAGAGTTGGTTCTGCCAATCTTTGTGTCATTTTCTGACTTATTTATACTGATGTAGTTATTATCTAATTAAATCTGTGGGACAAGGTAAGCTTAGGATCCTCCTACTTTGCTGTATTCCCTAGAAGTACATTCCAAATATTTTTGAAAGTAAAAATTAGAAACACACATCCTTAACATAACAAAATATGTTCAAGTCAAACTTAAAATCAACATAAAGTCAAACGTCCAGCTAATATCACATCGAAATGTGAGTGATTAGAGGTGATCTTGTATAAGTAGAACTATGAAAAATTTTTCACAATCACTAATATCAATTAACTAATCAATGGTCACTATAATAAAATGAAGTAGGAAGAAGAAACACTGGAAACCTAGGCCAGTCAAGAGAATATGAGCTAAAGTAGGTTTAATATTATCCGGAATTCCATTAACAATCCAAGTCCAAAAGAAATATTTGGCAGACTTGAGATCCTTATTGATTTTTTTAGATTATACCAACTCCCTAGGCCACTTTCAGGACATTGGACATGGGTCATTCCTGTTCCTCAATTCCATAGATCTTTTTTCTAGTATCAAGGAAATCTTTCCTTCTCATTTCAGTGTTCTCGGAGGAATCCCTCTTCTTACCCTGTATTATGTGGGACCATTAGTGGACAAAAGCTTTATCAGAAGATGAGACATTTGTTTAAATAAAGCTGATTTCTACTTTAGGTCCTGCCAGCTCTTCCCTGTTTTGCAGATGAACACAGAGCCTGCTTTTAGCATAAATTGAGGAAGTAGGGGGAGAAGAGAAAAAACATAAATTAATATATAAAATTATCATATCATATTTCGTAAAAAAGGTAAAATATTCTGTTTATGATTGCAAACATTAATATTTTGAACTTTAAAGCTTAAAATTGACATGGAATAAATGTGACTATGAATACTTTTTTTTTTTTTTTTAGCTATGTGCTTATAAGTTGCTTTCAGATTGTTTTGCTAAGCCTGGGACCACCAGAAATGTTAGAATTTAGCAGTAGGATAAAATAAAAAGAGAAAACAACTGTTTTTAATTGTTTGTTGGATTGATTTGTTTTAAAATCTTCCCTTAAACTCAAAAGTAAAATGGACAAACTGTGTTTCAGGAATGGTAGACTTAAAGAACACAATTCAACGTGTTCTGAACTCACCACAAACGGATTTATTTTGGTTTAGGCACTAGCCCTAAGCAATCTTTACTGCGAAATTTGAGGAGAACAGCCCTATCCAATTAGGTGAGAAATTTTAATTTGAATTAAGTCAATTTGAATTATTCATAGACAAGAAGCAACAACTTTTTTTCTAAAGCAATCTTTAATTACAAAATTTGTTTTCCCAGGGAGTTCAAAATATGGTATCATTGCATGCATTTCAATCTTGTCTTCCCCCCTGGTATACTGACACATTTATCCCATTGGCCCTGAGGTGTATGTGTTGCGTATGCCAATGAACCCAGGTTATGAGCAGTCCCAGCCTCTTACCTCAGTGTAACAGCTGTTATTATTTTCTGCACTGTGATAAGCCCTTTATATACTGGGTTTGTTTCTTTACTCTCTCCTCTATTAATGCATAAACTATATTTTCATCTGATTCCTTGATATGCTCCGAGTTTCTAGAAGAGTGCCTGGCATAGTTTAGACACACATAAAATATTTGTTGAACAATGAATCAATGGATGAAAATGTTGGGAACCACCTACCTAGCTTATATAGAACTTGCTCTTATTTCCAGTACAACTTTAAACTTGCAGTAGAAAAAGTCTAGCATCCTCACTTATACCCCATGATTTCATCAGTCTTTTTTTTGGCCTTATGCTTTCACTTCATGTTTCTAAAAAGACACATTAATGGTTGCCGTTTTTATAAGTACGTATGTGTAAGGACTAACCAAGATTTCTTGAATGGTTTTTAGGGTTACAAAAGGAGAGATATTATAGGGAATTAGTGATAGAAAGAGACAATAGTAATGGACTAGATATTACTAGCTATACAAACCCTAGAAATTACTTAAAACCTATGCCCTTTAGCTTCCTCATCTATAAAATAAAATAAAAATAGATCTACCTTATTGTGGAGGAATATTAACTATATGAGTATTAGGTATTAAGGATTCTTAAGAAAGAATAAGAGCATTTCTAAAATTCACATTTGTATCAAATTGGGTATTTTTAAATAAATATATATTTCATAGAGCGTTACCTAGTTTTCACTGTAAAAATTTTAGGTGAACATTTCTTAATGATTTTTAATCTCTGTTTTGCTGAGGTTTATTTTTTTCTTAAATGGTACTTGATATATAATTATTCTTGATATGAAGTTGTACAGAAAAGCAATTATACACATATGGCACACACAACACAAAAAATAGAAAAAAACTATATGGAAACAGTTGTTAAAGTGTTTAATCCTAGGATACATGATTATAGATATATTTTTCTCTAAATGACTTATTTGTATTTTCTACCATAACAATGAGTAAAGAATCATTTAAATGTGAAAAGCAAAAGCCTAATCATAAAAAAACACTTAAAAGACACTGTACTTCTAACAATGAAGGATCTGGATTGAATGTTAATATGACCATTAAAAATATTTAGTCTTTTTATTTTCCTTCTTTTGAATTGGTCATTTCGTTTTAAATCTGAATGGCCACATGGCTAGATTTCAAAAGCAATAGGTATTTTGGAAATTTTTAAATTTGGGGAAAAATGTGCAAATGAATACAATTTCTGTTACTCTTAAATCAACTGCTGAAATAGGCCAAATTATTTCTAGTTAGCAGTTAAGAAATGGCATAAAGCAGGGCGCCTGGGTGGCTCAGATGGTTAAGCGTCTGCCTTCGGCTCAGGTCATGATCCCAGGGTCCTGGGATCGAGTCCTGCATCGGGCTCCCTGCTCCTTGGGAGCCTGCTTCTCCCTCTGCCTCTCTCTCTCTCTCTCTTTGTCTCTCATGAGTAAATAAATAAAATCTTAAAAAAAAGAAATGGCATAAAGCAACATCCAGGTAACCTATTTCCACAGGATCAGAGCCATTCTTTGTACCACTGCATCCTGGACACATACATGCCCTACTGAAGCCTGACTTAGCACATCAATTTACAGTGTCAATTGCCTAGAGATAGCTCTTTGTTGTTCAGGACACCAGCGCTGGTCAGCCAGAGTTATGTACAAACTGATTTTCTTTTGGCAAGTCACAGCTTTATCCCTCTCCCAATGCTGTGATGCATGTGTAATTTTTATTGTGGTTTAGTTGATTGCCTTGAAATTGCTTTCCATCTCATGTAAATTTGCAAATGTCTATGTGTGATTGGTGTTCACAGTTGAAAGAACATAAATTGTTCCTATTTTACACAGGTGATATGTGAGCATATTTCCCTAAGTTCCCTGAAAGAAGGCCAGTATGTTGAAAATCAAATAATAGTAATTTATCTGTTTAAAGAAACAGCTGTTACTGTGGTCTAAAATACCCATCCCATTTTGTGTGCTCTTCCCACAACAAAACGAATTTTCATTGGGTTGGAGGATATTTCACATATATGTTTGATATTTTTATCACATTTTCCAGTTTTCTTGGGAGACAGTGTTACTTTATCAAACCTAAACATACATATTTAACAGAATCTCACATATTCACTCTAATTCAGGAAAAAAAGTAAGGTTGAACCTGTTAAGAAATCAGTTATAGATCATTCTAAATACATATTTTTAGTTTAGAGAAAAATGCCAAACATACTGCTTTGTCTCAGAGTGAATACTAGATTCTAAGAATTTCTAGCTTACCTAACTTATCTATAAAATATTTCATTGGTGAAGAATTTTACTAAGGCAGAGACTGAATCAGTTGAATCTTCCCAAGCCATTTCTACCACTGCAAATTTTTCAGATCAGCATCTGAGCTGTCATTTCCCATTCTTTGGCTTCTCATTCATACCTTACAGGGTGATCTGGGAAAGTTTTGGGAATTTTTGAGTAATATCCTGCACCTATATGTTGTCGTGCATGTCTTGCCTTAACTAATATAGTTATTTCCCAGTATTCACTTGTTTCATTGATGATAACATGCAAATTGTGGAATATTTTCACATGTGAAACCCAAAGGGCCCACAGCTGTCCCATTGACTAATATCTCCTTTTGTTTCAACGAACCATGGCCTCTATTGGCAGGTAATAGTGTGTCTGTTCCTTGGTTCAAGCACAGCAGGACCTGCTATTTCTGGCCTGAATTGAGGGAGCACAAGTTTTGTTTCTTTCTAAATTGGTCTGCAACTTACTTTGAACTAGTTCTTTTTCTCTTTTGTTTGCTTTGTTTTTTCTTTAATGGTAAATATTCACTTTCCTCTGTAGAGGCGTGGAAAATGATAACATATGCTTTTCATCATTAGATTTGTTCAGGCAGATGATCCTACGCAGCACCCAGGGAGTGATTTTGACTCCAGAGCACTTTACAAACATTAAGTAATGATAACTAACCAACTGTGATCCAGGAAGGAGCATAACCAGGGCTAAGTAGGTACTCCATCATTTCTAGTATATGCACCCGTCATTTTTAAGCTTCTTTAACATAAAAGAAAAGGTTCAATAGCTAAGACATAATTAATGAATTTTATTTGTGCTGATTTTGCTCTATTTTATTCTCTTCTGTGCTTTAATGAGGCAAGGTTTTTTGCTAGCATTAAACTGCTGCTGCAAGTAAGCAGTCAGTAACATTGATCCTCAGAACCTTATTAATATGTTCCATAGAGCAACAACGCATGCGCTGTGACTGCTCTTATTTCTTCTAATATAGTAGAGGAGCAAATGACACAGAACTATGAATTCTCAGCCTGGAAAAAAATCATGATTTTTTTTTTTTTTTTTCAAAATAGTTAACAGTGGGCTAGTGTGATTTACAAAGGTCAAGTCAACCAGGAACATTTTTTCATTGTGGCAATTATTTATACTGGTATAGTACAACTCCAATTCCAAACATGTAATAAATTATTGCAGACACTATTATTATAAATATGTTAAATTATGTATTTTTTTCCTAGAAAAGAAGGTTGGTGTGTTAAGTTACTCATCCTTTTTACATTGCCTTTTTTTGCCTTTTTCTTAAGCACATGCTGTCTATATTGTAACAACATGCTAGGGGGCATGTGTTAAAAATAAAATTCTGACAATTTCACTACAGAATTAAGATAGATGCAGATGTAGAAACTGTATTTTTTATGGTTGCTATTATAAATTACTACAAACTCAATGGCTTAAAACAACAGAAATTTATTATCTTATTGCTTTGTTGCTCCGAAGTATGAAATGTGCCTCAGTGGGCTAATCAAGATGTGGGCAAGGTTGCATTCCTTCTGAAGGATCTGAGGGTTAATCTTTTTCTTGTCCTTTCCAGTGTCTAGAGGTTGCCCAAATTTCTTAGCTCATGGCTCTCTTTATCTTTAAAGCCAGCCAGCAACCCTAGATTGAGTTCTCACCTCAACCTCCTCTTCTGCCTCCCTCTTCCACTTTTAGAGACCCTTGTGGTAACATGGAGATTCCCATATAATCCTGGATAGTATCCCTTTTTAAGGTCATCTAATTAGAACCTTAATTTCACCCAAACCTTAATTTATCTTTGTCGTATATTCGTGTATATTCACAGGTTCGAGGGACTAGGATGTAAATATCTTTGGAAACCATTATTCTGACTTTCACAGAGATGCATTGTAAAGTGTTTTCCCTGAAAAAATTAATGATGCTGGGACAATTAAGTATATTTTTGGATGACTCCCTTCCATTTTGTTTATAACAGAACCTGTTTTTAAAGAAATAGAAGAGAGAAATAAAGCCACTTTTAGCTTTTTAAAGCTATAGTATTATAAATATTGTATCCATAAAAGTCTATCGATTATGATTATTTTTCACTTCCATTTTATAGTTTATATGTTGATAGTCTTATTATTAGCATTGTTCTCAGTCCATATCACTGTCCTCCAGTGAAACTGAGAAAAGAATGAAATTCCTAGAGCTAAGTTCATGGGAATTGAGGAAACAGTAAAATACTTGATATGTCTTCTCTACTATTCCTAATAAGATTGATAGAGGTATATATATTTTATTTACTTTTTACTAGAATTCATTTTCAGAATTTAGAAAACAATTATTTTAAAAGAGTATGAAAGTAAACTTAGATATGATTTTAAATGAAAGTACTTAAAATAAGAAGATAGGCATAAATTAAGTAGAAAATACTCTAATGTTTTAAAAATGAATTTGTGCAGTGTAAATATTCAAATTGTGATATTAAAATTAATCCTGAAAACAAATGTGAAAAGCCATTGTTATATATAAGACAGTTAAATGTGAAGTTATGAAGTAAGTAGTTTTAATTAATTTCAAATGACTTTAACTTCAAGTAAATGTCAGAGGCAAAAATGAATTTGTGAAGAATAAAATTTGCAGTGTTTTTATATGAATAAACTTATTCACAGTAAAATTTCAAAGTAAATGATAGCCATCATTATCAAATTGTTTCTCAAGTTTGGAAAAGATCTTCCTCAGTAGACATGTCTGTTTGCTGGTTAAGGAGACTTTTTTTTTTTTCTTTGAAACTGGATTATTTTTTATTCTTATTACTCAGCCTTCAGAGTATGGAGAATTGCATTTATTTAACCTACTTAACTGACAACTCTGTATACCATACATAGCAAGCACAAAACAGCAACCGAAGAAGCCCTTACACCCCAGTAGAACTGAAAGCTGCATGAAAAATTTGGAATTATTCATACTCTGGCAAGAAACGTCTGTCACTCTGGCTATACTATTATTTTCTTGCCTATGCTATGTCTTTAAAATGGCATGTTGACATGAGTTTTTCTTACTAGTAACAGTTGAGGTTAGACTATATTGGAAAAGAATCTGCATGCTGTTTTAATATTTGACATTAAAACTAACCTGTGAGTAGAAATCCAAAAATTGTTATATTACTTCTATTCTTTGATCCTGCTCCCCACCCCACATCTGTTCCTGGTGGGTTCATCCCTTGTTTGAGGGTATTAAATTTTACTTAAACTACAAAACCGAAAAACTATCCCAAACATTCGCATGAATTCCATTTGTAAATTGAGTATTAAATAGAATGATGTATGTGCCTAGGATAAATGTTATGCGATTCTAATGTATAAAGAATATACTTAAGCAGTACTTTAAAAAGTTTTGAAAGTTTAATGTGGCCAGACTTCTGCTGTCTAAACTTTATTTTATATATAATTTTTTATATATGTATTTTATTTTATTGTAAACGTTAGTATGCAGTCCCAAATTATGTTTCTTTTTATGGCCTATTTGAATCTGCCAAACCCTCAAGGTGCTAGTGAGGAATGCTGTCACTACAGATGCGAAGGCAGTTTCTCAGATATGGGAATATTAAAAAAGAGGGCTACTTGCCTCAACATATTTTCCATATAAATAAAACCTGTGTGTTTGGGGACTATTTATGGTGGATCCAGAATCATTAAGAAGGACAAGAGTATGTCAAAATTTAGAGTTTCGTGGGACCAACTAACGTTCACATTTGGTAAAAATGTCTTCAGGGACTGTGATGTGATGCTACACTTTTATAGTTGTCCACCTAAGAGGAAGCCTGGTCTTAAAGAACAACCTTTCAGAAGATGTAAATTATTTCCATGAAAAGTCATGTTTTTAAGTACATAGCTGTGTGTGTGAATTTGAAATGACTTTTAATTTTCTGTGAATTCTATTATCTGACTTTCAAAGTACCTTTTCCTACCCATTTCATCTATGCTGTCATTTTATTCTGTATCCCTCACCCCTGTGTTGTATCACTCCCTGTGCAGAAGTCAGTCCCGAAATGACAAAGTCGCCTTAGTTACAATTCTGGAGCTTCCAGCAACCCAAATACAGTGTAAAACCCAGCCTACTAAGATGTACCACATTCTTCCACCTAGGACCATAACACATCCTGCTCTAGATTTCCACATGCTTGAGGTGTAATTTAATTTTCCCAGAAATTCCACATTAAGGGGAAGTTATAAATCTTCATATGAACTATGTTATTTCAGATATTTTAGTCTCAAAAATTGCCAGGAACACAATATGTTTCTCTAAAGCATATCAAAATATTTTCCCATGATTTATGTTGGGATACAGTTCTCTCAAAAGAAGGAAGTTGATAGATCTTAAGTTACTTAATACATCTCTAATAACCAATTAAGGTATAAGGTCTGGCAGAAGATGCATCTCATTATCTACCTATAATAACAGAAAGCAAGCTAATATTACACCTATGTTTCTGACAGGAATTGTAACTAGGCCAGGGAACTAACAACACAGGAAAGGAAGTAATTTGTGAGGTGCGTTCCAATCAACTAACTTAATCCTGACAAAAGCCTCAGATATAGAGATTAAATACCCCATTTTGAATATTGAAGTTCAGAGTGGAAATTGAGGACATGGTAAAACTGGTACTTCTACTTCAAAAGTATTTAGTATGTAACTTTTTGATAAGATTTTACATTAAAACTAGGCAGATGCCATGAATAATAGTAAATGAGTTATATTGAACTAACCTTCAGTAAAATTGCCTTGTTCGGGGCGACTATTTTTTCTTGATTAACTGTACCCAAATACAGTGTCATTCTCTCAAGAAAATATAAAAACAGAAAAACTAGAGCCTGGAAATGTGACAGAGCCTAACACTCATGTGATAGCATCTGTGGCTTCTCTGAAGTTGAAGTTGGAAAGGGTGTTTGCTAGAAACAGCCAAGAAAGAATTGGGGTACTTTATTTTTAGTGCTGACTCTATCAGTAATTAGGATATTTTGTCACCAGAACAAGTCAATTAAACTCCACTGACCATATTTTCAAATTCTTGGAACAAGTGTGATAGAATAGATGTTTCTTAGTTGTCTCTCAGCTTAGTGTACTAGCATTTGATACTGCTGTGAAACTAGGATTCCAGAGTGGGTGTCATGGCCTCCCTAGAAAATTCTGAATATGGCAGGCTGATCGCGCTGAGTGTGAAATCTACGTACAGTTGTATAGAGTCTCTGGTGTTGGAATATATCACAGAATTGCTATACTCTACTGTCTCGTTTTCTTTTTTTTTCTTTTTTCCTTTTTTTTCTTTTTTTGAGAGAGAGAGAGTGCAAGAGTTGGAGGGAAAAGGGGCAGAGGGGGAGGGCTCCACAGTCAGTGACGAGCTGACCTGGGGCTCAGTCTCAGGATCCTGAGATCATGACCTGAGTCGAAATCAAGGGTCTGATGTTTAACTAACTGAGCCACCCAGGCACCCCTGTCTCATTTTCAACACAACTGCTTCCTCCCCTGATATAATTTTTAGTACCATTTCTAATAGCTGAATCCTTAAGGAACTTGTTATTCTAAGGAAAATAATAAAAAGTTAAGTCTAAGCATAAGTTTTTCATTATGACAACAGTTTTTTATGAAGCCAAGACCAATTACTATAGTCACGCCATTATTGATAACTCCAAATCGGTGAGAATATTAGTGGGCATTAAATGTGTAATAGTTTCTACATGATGAGATTTTGATACATTGGGGCTCTTAGGTACATGTTTTTTTTCAGACTATTTTGAGTTACCAAAGTACTAGAAGATCTATAGTCAGGTGGTATATAAATAAGGATTATTATTATGTTAAATATAAATGTTTTAGGTGAGTAAAGGAGGCTTCTATGATTTCAGTTATTTTAAATGACAATAACATTGATATGTGATCATTTAAGAATCATTGGATATAAAATGAGTATATAAAAATAATTTATAAATTTCCCACAATCTGAAAATCTAGAGATTATTAATATTTTGGTGGATATATGTGTCTTTTTATTCACATACAAAATGAACTGTTGCATTAATATATAACATTTAATTATAAATAGTTGATTTGATTCACATATATATATATATAGTTTGTCTTTCATTTTTCAACATAATAATGTATATGAGAATTTTTCAAAAGAAAGGGGCACCTGGGTGGCTCAGATGGTTAAGCGTCTGCCTTTGGCTCAGGTCATGATCCCAGGGTCCTGGGATCAAGCCCCATGTTGGGCTCCCTGCTCAGTGGGAAGCCTACTTCTCCCTCTCCCTCTGACTGTTGCTCTCCCTGCTTATGCTCTCTCTCTAGTAAAAAATAAAAACTCTTAAAAAAAAAAAGAGTATCAAAAGAAAAAAGGAATACAAAAAATATGAAATAATTAGAAAATATAAATACCAACCAGATAGAAAATATAATAAAAAAGAAACACATTTTTAATAGTTTTCAAAATATGTGAAATAAAAGGGAAAAGTTATCAACAAGAAATGTAACATACTGGATTAAACAAAATGTTAAAGTTACTTACGGAGTATAAAAAGCAGAGAAGACAATTGAGAAGACAGATATAATTCACAATATATATCCACCACAAAAAAGGACAATATGCAAAATTGAGACTAATAGGTACTAGGAGATGGCATTTAAAATATAAATGAGTGTGTGTTTTCATAATGTACAGGAAAAGTATCATAAGCATGTCATGAAAATATAAAATACTAAAAGGAAAAAATGCAAATTCAATCACATAAAAATATAAAACATCTATATGGAAACAAAAGTCAAACTCAGATTTGAAAAAAAATACTTGCATGATTATGACACAGAACTTTAATAATCACTGAGAAAAAATATATTTGTGAAAAACTTACACAGGATAAAAAAATTATAAAAACTTTACAATTATCCTGTAAAATTATAAAGAAGTGAAGCTCCACTTATAACTGGTTGTGCTTAAATTAAGAAAGGTTTTTCTTTTTTTCTCTAAAAAGAATTAGAAAAATGGAAAGAAACTGACAAATTGAAATCTAGTACTGGGAAGAATGTGTAGAAAACACAAACATTCTTATACATTGTTGGTGGGCGTATAAATTGTTAAAACCTCTCTAGAAGGCATTTCTACAATGAGTAGAAACATGTAAAATAGACACTTTTTTAAATCCACTAATTAACCTTCAAGGTAGTAACTCAAAAATAATTACATAATTAATAAATAATATGACTTTGCTCTATGCAGAGTTCTATATAAAATGTGCAATTATGAAACAACTTAGTGTCAGTTTAGAGAGAGTGATTAAAGTCATCTCTGAATGTAATTCAGACTTAAAAGGATGATATATATACCTACTTACTTAGCTGGAAAGCTATCACAAACTTAAGTAAGAAAAAGCCAGATACAAAATATGGTAGAATTCTGTAGAGCTAAGCATGCACACACTACAAATAACCACTACATGTAGCAAAAAATAAAAAATATATCAACTTTTATGATAACTACTTAATTGGTAAAATAAAACAATAACAAAATAGAATTTTCCTTTAAACACATTAGAAAGACATTTACATAATACCTATGTTATTCTAGAAAGTGATGACATGAGCAGTTGCTCACATTGCTAATAGAAAATAATTGCCAAATTATTTGTAGTGGTCAGTTTGGTCATAGAAAAATTGAAATGTGGTTGTTTTTGACATGATAAATTATTTCTTGATATTTTTTCTAATGAAACTTTGATGCACAAATTCATTGTCAGTATTAATTTCTTAATACAGCCTTGTTCATAGAAAATGATGGAAGCAGCCTAAATTATTAAGTTAGAAATTACAAGATCCCTAAGTTATAATTAACTCTATAGCTACAGCTATATATTTTAAATTAGCACTCGGTGTATGAGTGGTTTTAAAACTTAAGTCCCTGGATTTTATGTGGACAGAAACTGGAAATTAACATAAAAAACTAAGACTTTTGATTTAACTGATAAATATATAGGAAGTTATTATTTCAACATATTTGAACAATATTTTTTTAAAAAGGTTTTATTGTGAATCACGTGCACTCTTTTTTTTTTGCCATTTCTATGTCAATCTCTTATTTTCATCTGGAGAGTCAACATAAATTGCCTATTCCATCTAATGCAATTTTTTAAGGAAAGCAGACCCAGAGAACAGAGTCCCTTCCCCAGTCCAACATTGCTCTACAAACTTTGGTTTTAGAGATGAAACATACAGTAACAAGGACAACTGGCATAAACCTCTTTCATAACAAGCACAAGTAACTAAGCATACATGTGTTTAGGTTATGTGGTTTGTTTCTGTTTATTGATTGACTCAGTTCAATTTGTTGATTTATTAAATAAGGGTAATAAGGGTGTTTTATCACACAGAACTTTTTTTTTTAATAATTTTTTTATTGTTATGTTAATCCCCATACATTACATCATTAGTTTTAGATATAGTGTTCCATGATTCATTGTTTGTGCATAACACCCAGTGCTCCATGCAGAACGTGCCCTCCTCAATACCCATCACCAGGCTAACCCATCCTCCCACCCCCCTCCCATCTAGAACCCTCAGTTTGTTTTTCAGAGTCCTTCGTCTCTCATGGTTCTTCTCCCCCTCCGATTTCCCCCCCTTCCTTCTTCCCCTCCTGCTACATTCTTCTTCTTCTTTTTTTCTTTCTTAACATATATTGCATTATTTGTTTCAGAGGTACAGATCTGAGATTCAACAGTCTTGCACAATTCACAGCGCTTACCAGCGCACATACCCTCCCCAGTGTCCACCACCCACTCACCCCATCCCTCCCACCCCACCCCCCACTCCAGCAACCCTCATTTTGTTTCCTGAGATTAAGAATTCCTCATATCAGTGAGGTCATATGATACATGTCTTTCTCTGTTTGACTTATTTCGCTCAGCATAATACCCTCCAGTTCCATCCACGTTGTTGCAAATGGCAAGATCTCATTCCTTTTGATGGCTGCATAATATTCCATTGTATATATATACCACCTCTTCTTTATCCATTCATCTGTCGATGGACATCTTGGCTCTTTCCACAGTTTGGCTATTGTGGACATTGCTGCTATAAACATCAGGGTGCACGTACCCTTTCGGGTCCCTACTTTTGTATCTTTGGGGTAAATACCCAGTAGTGCAATTGCTGGATCATATGGTAGCTCTATTTTCAACTTTTTGAGGAACCTCCATACTGTTTTCCAGAGTGGTTGCACCAGCTTGCATTCCCACCAACAGTGTAGGAGGGTTCCCCTTTCTCCGCATCCCCGCCAACATCTGACATTTCCTGACTTGTTAATTTTAACCATTCTGAGTGGTGTGAGGTGGTATCTCATTGAGGTTTTGATTTGGATTTCCCTGATGCCGAGCGATATTGAACACTTTTTCATGTGTCTGTTGGCCATTTGGATGTCTTTTTTGGAAAAATGTCTGTTCATGTCTTCTGCCCATTTCTTGATTGGATTCTTTGTTCTTTGGGTGTTGAGTTTGATGAGTTCTTTATAGATTTTGGATACTAGCCCTTTATCTGATATGTCATTTGCAAATATCTTCTCCCATTCTGTCGGTTGTCTTTTGGTTTTGTTGACTGTTTCCTTTGCTTTGCAAAAGCTTTTTATCTTGATGAAGTCCCAATAGTTCATTTTTGCCCTTGTTTCCCTTGCCTTTGGCGATGTTTCTAGGAAGAAGTTGCTGCGGCTGAGGTCGAAGAGGTTGCTGCCTGTGTTCTCCTCTAGGATTTTGATGGACTCCTGTCTCACATTTAGGTCTTTCAACCATTTGGAGTCTATTTTTGTGTTGGTGTAAGGAAATAGTCCAGTTTCATTCTTCTGCATGTGGCTGTCCAATTTTCCCAACACCATTTGTTGAAGAGACTGTCTTTTTTCCATTGGACATTCTTTCCTGCTTTGTTGAAGATTAGTTGACCATATAGTTGAGGGTCCATTTCTGAGCTCTCTATTCTGTTCCACTGATCTATGTGTCTGTTTTTGTGCCAGTACCATACTGTCTTGATGATGACAGCTTTGTAGTAGAGCTGGAAGTCCGGAATTGTGATGCCGCCAGCTTTGCTTTTCTTTTTCAACATTCCTCTGGCTATTCGGGGTCTTTTCTGGTTCCATACAAATTTTAGGATTATTTGTTCCATTTCTTTGAAAAAAGTGGATGGTATTTTGATGGGGATTGCATTGAATGTGTAGATTGCTCTAGGTAGGATTGACATCTTCACAATATTTGTTCTTCCAATCCATGAGCATGGAACATTTATCCATTTCTTTGTGTCTTCCTCAATTTCTTTCATGAGTATTTTATAGTTTTCTGAGTACAGATCCTTTGCCTCTTTGGTTAGATTTATTCCTAGGTATCTTATGGTTTTGGGTGCAATTGTAAATGGGATCGACTCCTTAATTTCTCTTTCTTCTGACTTGTTGTTGGTGTATAGGAATGCCACTGACTTCTGTGCATTGATTTTATATCCTGCCACTTGACTGAATTCCTGTATGAGTTCTAGCAGTTTTGGGGTGGAGTCTTTGGGATTTTCCACATAAAGTATCATATCATCTGCAAAGAGTGAGAGTTTGACTTCTTCTTTGCCGATTTGGATGCCTTTTATTTCTTTTTGTTGTCTGACTGCTGTGGCTAGGACTTCCAATACCAAGTTGAATAGCAGTGGTGATAGTGGACATCCCTGCCGCGTTCCTGACCTTAGGGGGAAAGCTCTCAGTTTTTCCCCATTGAGAATGATATTCGCTGTAGGTTTTTCATAGATGGCTTTTATGATATTGAGGTATGTACCCTCGATCCCTATACTCTGAAGAGTTTTGATCAAGAAAGGATGCTGTACTTTGTCAAATGCTTTTTCTGCATCTATTGAGAGGATCATATGATTCTTGTTCTTTCTTTTGTTAATGTATTGTATCACGTTGATTGATTTGCGGATGTTGAACCAACCTTGCAGCCCAGGGATAAATCCCACCCGGTCATGGTGAATAATCCTTTTAATGTACTGTTGGATCCTATTGGCTAGTATTTTGGTGAGAATTTTTGCATCCATGTTCATCAGGGATATTGGTCTGTAATTCTCCTTTTTGATGGGGTCTTTGTCTGGTTTTGGGATCAAGGTAATGCTGGCCTCATAAAATGAGTTTGGAAGTTTTCCTTCCATTTCTATTTTTTGGAACAGTTTCAGAAGAATAGGTATTAATTCTTCTTTAAATGTTTGGTAGAATTCCCCTGGGAAGCCATCTGGCCCTGGGCTTTTGTGTTTTGGGAGATTTTTGATGACTGCTTCTATTTCCTTAGTGGTTATAGGTCTGTTCAGGTTTTCTATTTCTTCCTGGTTCAGTTTTGGTAGTTGATACATCTCTAGGAATGCATCCATTTCTTCCAGGTTATCTAATTTGCTGGCATAGAGTTGTTCATAATATGTTCTTATAATTGTTTGTATTTCTTTGGTGTTGGTTGTGATCTCTCCTCTTTCATTCATGATTTTGTTGATTTGGGTCATTTCTCTTTTCTTTTTGATAAGTCTGGCCAGGGGTTTATCAATCTTGTTAATTCTTTCAAAGAACCAGCTCCTAGTTTCATTGATCTGTTCTACTGTTCTTTTGGTTTCTATTTCATTGATTTCTGCTCTGATCTTTATTATTTCTCTTCTCCTGCTGGGTTTAGGCTTTATTTGCTGTTCTTTCTCCAGCTCCTTTAGGTGTAGGGTTAGGTTGTGTACTTGAGACCTTTCTTGTTTCTTGAGAAAGGCTTGTATTGCTATATACTTTCCTCTCAGGACTGCCTTTGCTGTATCCCAAAGATTTTGAATAGTTGTGTTTTCATTTTCATTGGTTTCCGTGAATTTTTTTAATTCTTCTTTAATTTCCTGGTTGACCCATTCATTCTTCAGTAGGATGCTCTTTAGCCTCCATGTATTTGAGTTCTTTCCGACTTTCCTCTTGTGATTGAGTTCTAGTTTCAAAGCACTGTGGTCTGAAAATATGCAGGGAATGATCCCAATCCTTTGGTACCAGTTGAGACCTGATTTATGACCTAGGATGTGATCTATTCTGGAGAATGTTCCATGGGCACTAGAGAAGAATGTGTATTCCATTGCTTTGGGATGGAATGTTCTGAATATGTCTGTGAAGTCCATTTGGTCCAGTGTGTCATTTAAAGTCTTTATTTCCTTGTTGATCTTTTGCTTAGACGATCTGTCCTTTTCAGTGAGGGGGGTGTTAAAGTCCCCCACTATTATTGTATTGTTGTCAATGTGTTTCTTTGCTTTTGTTATTAATTGCCTTATATAATTGGCTGCTCCCATGTTAGGGGCATAGATATTTAGAATTGTTAGATCTTCTTGTTGGATAGACCCTTTAAGTAGGATATAGTGTCCTTCCTCATCTCTTATTACAGTCTTTGGTTTAAAATCTAATTTGTCTGATATAAGGATTGCCACCCCAGCTTTCTTCTGGTGTCCATTAGCATGGTAAATGGTTTTCCACCCCCTCACTTTCAATCTGGGGGTGTCTTTGGGTCTAAAATGAGTCTCTTGCAGACAGCATATCGATGGGTCTTGTTTTTTAATCCAATCTGATAGCCTGTGTCTTTTGATTGGGGCATTTAGCCCATTTACATTCAGGGTAACTATTGAAAGAGAGGAGTTTAGTGCCATTGTATTGCCTGTAATGTGACTGTTACTGTATATTGTTTGTGTTCCTTTCTGGTCTATGTTGCTTTTAGGCTCTCTCTTTGCTTAGAGGACCCCTTTCAATATTTCCTGTAGGGCTGGTTTCGTGTTTGCAAATTCCTTTAGTTTTTGTTTGTCCTGGAAGCTTTTTATCTCTCCTTCAATTTTCAGTGACAGCCTAGCTGGCTATAGTATTCTTGGCTGCATATTTTTCTCATTTAGTGCTCTGCATATGTCCTGCCAGTCCTTTCTGGCCTGCCAGGTCTCTGTGGATAGGTCTGTTGCCAATCTAATGTTTCTACCATTGTAGGTTACAGATCTCTTCTCCCGAGCTGCTTTCAGGATTTTCTCTTTGTCTCTGAGACTCGTAAGTTTTACTATTAGATGTCGGGGTGTTGACCTATTTTTATTGATTTTGAGAGGGGTTCTCTGTGCTTCCTGGATTTTGATGACTGTTTCCTTCCCCAAATTAGGGAAGTTCTCTGCTATAATTTGCTCCATTATACCTTCTGCCCCTCTCTCTCTTTCTTCTTCTTCTGGGATCCCAATTATTCTAATGTTGTTTCATCTTATGGTATCGTTTATCTCTCGAATTCTGCCCTCATGATCCAGTAGTTGTTTATCTCTCTTTTTCTCAGCTTCTTTATTTTCCATCATTTGGTCTTCTATCTCACTGATTCTTTCTTCTGCCTCATTTATCCAGCAGTTAGCACCCCCATATTTGATTGCACCTCATTAATAGCCTTTTTGATTTCTACTTGGTTAGATTTTAGTTCTTTTACTTCTCCAGAAAGGGTTTCTCTAATAACTTCCATGCTTTTTTCAAGCCCAGCTAGTATCTTTAAAGTGATGATTCTGAACTCTAGATCTGACATCGTACTAATGTCCGTATTGAGTAGGTCCCTGGCAGTCGGTACTACCTCTTGTTCTTTTTGTTGAGGTGATTTTTTCTGTCTTGTCATTTTGTGCAGAGGAGAATAGATTAATGAGAGAACAAAATGCTAGCAGGGTAACAACGTCCCCAGAAAATATACTCTAAACAAATCAGAAAAGACCTGAAGCAGTGGGAAAAGAAAGGGAAAGAGAGAAAAAAGGAAAAAAAAAGAAAAAAAGAAAAAAGAAAAAGATAAAGATGAAGATAAAAACAAACAAAAACAAAACAAAACAAAACAGAACAAAAACAGAATGTGATCAAATATGATCAGGCTGGTTTATAGATCAGTGCCACACACTAGATTTTGGGTGTATTTTGGTCTGTTAAAAGAAAGTGCCTCCCAAAATTTTAAAGAAAGAAAAACTTATATATGTACAAAAATAAGGGTTGATATGATGAAGGGATGGAATATGACTGTAAAGATGGAAATTATAAAAAATTTTATAAAAGGAATTGATAAGTTGTTTGAAAAAAGAAAGAAGAGGATTAAAAAAAAAAAAGAAAAAAAGAAAAAAGGGAGAGAATGTGATCAGGCAGGGGAGTAGAAAAAAACCATACACTAGAGATTTAGAGTATATTTTGATCTGTTAGAAGAAACTATCTCAAAATTTTAAAGAGAGAACAACTTATATATATGCCAAAAATACGGGTAACTACTATGAAGGGATAGAATATGACTCTAAAAATGAAAAATAAAAATGTTTTTTTTTAAAAAAGGGATTGATAAGATGTTGGTTGAAAAAGGGAAAAAGAAAAATTCAAAAAAAAAGGAAAAAAGGAAAAAAGAAAAAAAGACAGTTAAAAAAAATAATTAACTTTGAAAGACTAAGGAATCATGGTAAAAAAGCCATGAATTCTATGTGCAGTATTCCCCTAGCGCTGGAGTTCTGCCGTTCTCACTGATCGGTAAACCTGGTCTTGGCTGGCTGTTCTCGCTGATCTTCTGGGGGAGGGGCCTGTTGCCGTGGTTCCCAAATGTCTTTGCCGGAGGTGGAATTGCCCCGCCCTTGCCGGGGGCAGGCTAAGTAATCGGCTCGGGTTTGCTCTCGGGAGCTTTTGTTCCCTGCAAGCTTTCCGTACAGCTTTGGAGGCGGAGAGTGAAAATGGTGGCCTCCCAGTCTCCGCCCTGGAGGAGCCGAGAACTCAGGGTCCCGCTCCTCAGTGCGCCCCCTGAGAAAAGCAGTCAGTTACTCCCATCTCCCCGGTCTCCGGCCTCACTCCGTGCTCACCTGGCCTGTGACCGCGCGTTTCTATCTCTGGCACCCGACCCCGGGTGGAGTCTCCAAACCCAGCAGATCCCCGCGGTGCGCTTCCGCGCCGCTCCTCCCGGGGGAAGAAGGTGAGTCTCCCCGGATCTGCCGCTTGTTGGGTCCCTGCTGGAGGAGTAGTGGCCCGACTGTGCCGCGGATCACGGTTTATGGCAACCCCGAGCTGAGAGCCCGCGCCCAGGCTCTGTCTCTGCAGCCGGCTTCCCCGCTCCGATACCTGGGAGCTCTGCCACACTCAGGCACCCCTGGTCTTTCTGTGACCCCAAGGGTCCTGAGACCACACTGTTCCGCGAGGGTTCCACCCCCCAACTTAGCCACCAGAGCGACGTCCCTCAGCGGAGCAGACTTCTAAAAGTTCCGATTTTGTGCTCTGCGGCTCTATCACTAGCCAGAAGCGGCCGATGGAGCCCCCTCCCCCGCCGTCTATCCTCCCGAATATCGCCTCGGATTCACTTCTCCGCACGTCCTACCTTCCAGAAAATGGTCGCTTTTCTGTTCAGAGTTGTTGCTATTCTTTTCTTTGATCTCCTGTTGAGTTTGTAGGTGTTCAGAATGGTTTGATCCCTATCCAGCTGAATTCCTGAGAGGAGACGAAATCCAGGTCTCCTACTCCTCCGCCGTCTTGCTCCGCCCTCACACAGAACTTTTGCCTCCATATTATCCTTACATTATTTTTTAATTATATGAATTATATTAATTTCTTTTTAAAGGGAATGACAAAATATTTTATTGTATCTTGGTTCAAGTTTTTATTTAAATCCCAGTTAGTTAACATATAGTGTGATATCTGTTTCAGAAGTAGAATTTAGTGATTCATCCCTTTCACGTAACACCCAGTGCTCATCACAGCAACAAGTACCCTCTTTCAATCCCCATCACCCATTTAGCCCATCCCCCACCCACCTCCCCTCCAGCAACCCCCGGTTTGTTCTCTATAGTTAAGAGTCTATTTTATGGTTTGCCTCTCTCTTTGTTTTCCCCCATGTACATTTGTTTCATAATTCCACACGAGTGAAATCATTTGGCATTTGTCTTTCTCTGACTATTTTACTTAGCGTAATACACTCTAGCTCCATCCATGTCATTGCAAATAGCAAGATTTCATTCCTTTTTATGGCTGAGTAATATTTCATTGTATATATACTACATCTTCTTTATCCATTCGTCAGTCGATGGACACTTGGGCTTTTTCCACAATTTGGCTATTGCTGATAATGCTACTATAAACATCAGGGTGCATGTGTCCCTTTGAATCAGTATTATTTTATCCTTTGGGTAAATACCTAGGAGTGCAATTTCTGGATCATAAGGTAGTTCTGTTTTTAATGTTTTGAGGAACCTCAGCGTTTTCCAGAATGACTATGTGAGTTTGCATTCCAACCAACAGTGTAAGAGGGTTCTTCTTTCTCTGCATCCTCGCCAACATTTGTTTCCTGTGTTGTTAATTTTAGCCACTCTGGAAAGTGTGAGGTGGTATCTCCTTGTAGTTTTGATTTACATTTCCCTGATGATGAGTGATGTTGAGCATTTTTTTATGTGTCTGTTAGCCATCTGGATGTCTTCTTTGGAAAAATGTCTTTTCATGTCTTCTGCGTATTTCTTGACGATTATTTGTTTTTTGGGTGTTCAATTTGATCAGTTCTTTATAGATTTTGGATACTAACCCTTTATCAGATATGTCATTTTCAAATATCTTCTCCCATACTAAAGGTTTCCTTTTGGTTTTGTTGATCGTTTCCTTCGCTGTACAGAAGTTTTTTATCTTGATGAGGTCCTGATAGTTCATTTTTGCTTTTGTTTCCATTGCCTCTGGAGACGTATCTAGTAAGATGTTGCTACTGCTGATGTCAAAGAGATTGCTGCCCATGTTCTCCTCTAGGATTTTGATGGTTTCCTGTCTCAATTTAGGTCTTTCATCCATTTTGAATTTATTTTTGTATATCGTGTAAGTGGTCCATTCCATTCTTTTGCATCTTGCTGTCCAGTTTTCCCAACACCATTTGTGGAAGACTGTGTTTTTTCCATTAGATATTCTTTCTTGCTTTGTCGAAGATTAGTTGACTATATAGTTGTGGGCCCATTTCTGGGTTCTCTATTCTGTTCCATGGATCTATGTTTCTGTTTTTGTGCCAGTACCATACTGTCTTGATGACTACAGCTTTGTAATATATGGAGCCTGGAATTTTGTGATGCCTCCAGCTTTGCTTTTCTTTCTCAAGATTGATTTTGGTTATTCAGGGTCTTTTATGTTCCATATGAATTTTAAGATTGTTCTAGCTCTGTGAAAAATGCTGTTAGTATTTTGATAGGGATTGCATTAAATGTGTAGATTGCTTTGGGTAGTATAGACATTTTAACAATATTTGTTTTTCCAATCCATGAGCATGGAATGTTTTTCCATTTCTTTGTGTCCTTTTCAGTTTCTTTCATAAGTATTCTATAGTTTTCAGAGAATAGATCTTTTACCCCTTTGTTAGATTTATTCATAGGTTATCTTACGGTTTTTGGTGCAGTTGTAAATGGGATTGATTCCTTGATTTCTCTTTCTTCTGCTTCATTTTTGGTGTATAGAAATTCCACAGATTTCTGTATGTTGATTTTGTATCCTGCAACCTTGCTGTATCAGTTCTAGCAGTTTTTTGGTGGAATCTTTCAGGATTTCTACATAGAGTATCATGTCAACTACAAATAGTGAAAGTTTGACTTCTTCCTTGCTGATTTGGATGCCTTATATTTCTTTTTGTTGTCTAATTGCTGAGGCTAGGACTTCTAGTATTATATTAAGTAACAGTGGTGAGAGTGGACATCCCTATCTTGTTCCTGACTATAGAGGAAAAGCTCTCAGTTTTCCCCATTGAGGATGATATCAGCTGTGGGTCTTTCATATATGGCCTTTATGATATTAAGTTATATTCCCTCTATCCCTGCTTTGTTGGGGGTTTTTATGATGAATGGATGCTGTACTTTGCTTTTTTAAAAATCTATTGAGAGGATCATATGGTTCTTATCCTTTTATTTTTCCTTATCCTTTCTTTTATTAATGTGGTGTACCATGTTGATTGATTTGCAAATATTGAGACACCTTAGCAGCCCAGGAATAAATCCCACTTGATCATGGTGAATGAGTCTTTTAATGTACTGTTGGATTCAGTTTGCTAGTATTTTGCTGAGAATTTTCACATCCATGTTCATCAGGGATATTGGCCTGTAATTCTCTTTTTTTAGTGGGTTCTTTGTCTGGTTTTGGAATCATGGTAATGCTGGCCTTATAGAATGAGTTCCTTCCTTTTTTTTTTTTTTTTTTTTTTTTTTTTAACAGTTTGAGAAGAAGTATTAACTCTTTAAATGTTTGGGTATTGAGGAGGGCACATACTGAATGGAGCACTGGGTGTTATACGAAAACAATGAATCGTGGATCACCACATCAAAAACTAATGATGTATTGTGGTGACTAACATACATAACATAATAAAATAAAATAAAAATAAATAAATCACTTATTTTAAAGTCTCTAAAAAAATAAATAAATAAACAAATGTTTGGTAGAATTCCCCTGGGAAGCCACCCTTATTTGTTGAGAGAGTTTTGATTACTGCTTCAATTTTTTTACTGGTTATTGGTCTCTTCAAGTTTTCTATTTCTTCCTGTCTCAGTTTTGGTAGTTTATATGTTTCTAGGAATTTATCCATTTCTTCCAGATTGCTCAATTTGTTGGCATATAATTTTTTTATAATATTCTCTCATAATTGTTTGTATTTCTGTGGTGTTGGTTGTGATCTCTCCTCTCAGTCATGATTTTGTTTATTTGGGTCCTTTCTCTTTTTGATAAGTCTGGCTAGGAGCCTATCAATTTTATTAATTCTTTCAAAGAACCAACTCCTGGTTTCATTGGTCTGTTCTTGTTTTTTTTGTTGGTGGGTTTCTATATCATTTATTTCTGTTGTAATCTTTGTATTTCCCTTCTCCTGCTAGCTTTAGGCTTCATTTGTTGTTCTTTGTAAAGTTAGGTTGCATATTTGAAATTTTTCTTGCTTCTTAAAGTAGGCCTGGATTGCTATATATGTCCTTTTTAGGCCAGCTTTTGCTGCATCCCATAGGTTGTGGACCATTGTGTTTTCATTTTCATTTGTTTCCATATATTTTTCTATTTATTCTTTAATTTCCTGGTTAACCCATTCATTCTTTAGTAGGGTGTTCTTAAACCTCCATGTAATTGTGGTGTTTCCAAATTTTTTCTTGTGGTTGACTTCAAGTTTCATAGTGTTGTGGTCTAAAAATATGCATGGTCTGATCTCAATCTTTTTGTACTTGTTGAGGCCTGGTTTGTAACCTAGTATGTGATCTGTTCTGGAGAATGACCCACGCACACTTGAAAAGAATGTGTATTATGCTGCTTTAGGATGAAATGCTCTGAATCGATCTGTTAAGTCATTACATCCAGTCAGTTTCGAATCTCGACTATTGCATTTTTCATATTGGCCTGGACTAGTTTTTAGGTCTTTTATCCCTGTAGTAAGGACTCCCTGGTGTCGTCTATGGTCTATGCTTTTCTCAAGCCCAGCTAGTATCCTTATGAATGTTGCTTTAAATTCTGAATCAGGCATATTACTTATATCTGTTTTGATTAGATCTGTGTCTGTCACCTTTTCTTGTTCTTTCTTCTGGGATGAATTTCTCCATCTCGGCATTTTGTCTAGGTCTCTGTCTTCTTCTATATGTTAGGAAAGCCCGTTATGTTTCCTGTTCCTAAGGGTAATGGCTTTATGAAGAAGAGGGCATATACTGTTCAGGGTCTGGTGCTTCAGGATGTGTCTCTGCTGTATGCTGTGTGTGCTCTGCTGTTGTGTTTGGGCTGCTGTTTCCCTCAGGTCATTCCTCTGCAGTTTCTCCTTACCTTCAGTGGGGAGTATTTGGACCTTGGCCAGAGTGTGGAGAATTTTAACTAGGTGTGCTCTGGTTTGCTTGTTAAAAGAGGCCTGATGCTCTTTCCACTAGAGCTGAAGCTTTGCAGAACTCTGTGGTCAGTAGACGTGGTGCATGTTGGAGGTGGGGGGTTGTGCTGGTCTTCTAGGGGAGAGGCCTACTGTTCTGGTTCTCAGCACACATGCCCAAGAAAAGCAGCACCTGCATAGTACAATGGGGTGGGCTTGGTGTAAGTAGTTTAGGTCGCCACTCTTGGCACTGTCCTGCTTACTCAAGTATATGCTAAGGGGCAGGGGAGAGAAATGGTGCCAGCCGCCTCCCGTGTCCCCAGAGAGGGGAGTTTGCACCTGCTGCTATATGGGAAGGCCTCCCAGAAAAGCAAACAATTTCCCATCGTATGTCTCAGGTGTCCCTCAGATCCCTGCCTTCGCATCTGTGTCTGGGCCATCTGCCTGCCTGGCAGCACAGTGCACCTCTGTTCTATCTCAGGCAGGTTGGCTGAGTTTTAAAACTCCAAACTTTAGAGACGTGGCATGGCATGGTCCATGCTGTTCCTCTGGGGGAGGATCTTGCCATGCTGGGATTGATGCAGGTTTGTCCTAGAAGGGCAGTTGCACCAAAGTGCAGGGGCCTGGAGTCTGGAATAAAGCACAGCAAAGAGCCAGTGTCCAGGTTAGCCATCTCAGCAGGTATCTCTGCCCCTGTGCTGAAGGGAGGGGGGAGGGTAATGGCACCTGCTGGCTCTTTTTTCCCCCAGAGAGGCAATGCCACCTCTCCCAGATGTGCTCCAAGAAGGGGGAACCTTCTCTTCCAGTGCCTCCCACAGGATCCTCAGATCGTGCAGTCTAGTCCCTGGCTCTCTACCCTTCTTCTCCAAAGGAACACTGAAGCGCCCTCAGAGCTCCCCACTGGCCATGTGGCAGATCTCTAAAACTCCAGTCTTTGAACCTTGTTGGTTATAAAACTAATGAAAATCAGACCCTCTCATTTTCCCATCAGTGGGTTTGGGGAAGTGTTTTCCTTGTGCAATGCCCTGTATGCTCCTTTCTCTCTCTCTCCCTCTCACCCCTCTCCTGACCAGAGCTCCCTCCCCTCTGCAGCACCCATGATCTGTTTCTCTTCCAAATCATGTCTCTGCACCTCCTACCTTCCACAGTGTGACCTCTTCTCTTCCTCTAGTTGTGCGGATTGTTCTTTCAGTCCTCCAATTGATTTCTTGGGTATTCAGAATGATTTGATATTTATCTAGCTGTGTTCTAGGGATGAGGCAAGCCTAGGGTCCTCCCACTACTCTGCCATCTTATTTTTTTTTTATTTTTATTTTTTTTTTATTTAAACTCTTTTTTTTTAAGATTTTATTTATTTATTTGAGAGAGAGAGCACATGGCGGGGGGAGGGTCAGAGGGAGAAGCAGACTCCCTGCTGAGCAGGGAGCCCGATGCGGGACTCGATCCTGGGACTCCAGGATCATGACCTGAGCCGAAGGCAGTCGCTTAACCAACTGAGCCACCCAGGCGCCCTACTCCGCCATCTTAGTTCCTTGACCTATTCTTCATTATTGATGCTGTTTCATCACATATAGATTATACTCAGATCTCCTTGTCAAAATCTTTACTTTCATATATAATCTCACATTTAAGGGTCTGATACCTGCTTATCCCTATTTACCCTTTATTTTGTAATACCAGTAGGAAAACCTTTACCAACAATTTACTGCCTTGCCTTTTACCAACCATAAAGAGTGTTCTCCTCATTCTTCATTTTTCTTCATTCTTTTTTTTCTTTTTTTGTGCCCTCCATTGATTACAAGGTTTTCAGCCTCTCTGTTCTTCCTCATACCACCTAATTGTATACTCCACTCAAGTGTCAGTCTTTGCTCTTCTTCTCTTTCTCCTTTTTTTAAATCTGCTATATCCTGTCTAATTTTATAACTTATATTATAAGCTATATGATATGTATAGTTGATGCTATAAACTACGCCTGTCTCCTATGCTTGCTGTTTTACAATTACATTTCCAAACATTTGGTAGCCTCTTTTACTTGAATATCTATCACTGCTTCAAATTCAGTATGCCTAAATTCAATCAGTGACTAATATCTTAGCTTAAATCAGCTCCTCCTCTTCTTGACCAATATTTTTTGGTGGTGGGGGGGGGTAAAACTAATTTTCTCATTCTCTTTAATACCCTTTTCAGATGTCTCAGTGTTACTGTTATTAAAAATAAAAGTGACTTCTTTCATTAAAAGCTTTTTCATCTAGTTGTGTGACATCTTCAGGCTGGCGGTTTTAAAACTAATGAAACTGTCCATAAGGATGAACTTCAGAAAGTTGCTTATTTGGATTTCCATTCCATGGACAAAGAATAAAGCTAGTTTAAGAAAGAAAAGTATGTCATATCGTTGACATTAACCAATGTTTGAACTTTTATGTTTGAGTTCAAAACATCTATGAATGATCAGTTGCTATATAAGATTCAAATATGCTATTTAGAGAACATGTCATGTTATTATAATACATACATTGTAGTTTTTTTTTGAGAATTTTTAGTCCTCATCTTTTTGTGTTTAGTTGATCCACTTAGACGATCTGCAACAATTATATGTATCAGTCAAGCCTATAGAAGAACAACAAAAATGGTTTGTTAGAAAGAAAACCATTTTTTCCTGCCTTTTAAATTCATTACATAAAACTTTGAGAAATCAAATTATCTTTTTTTTGAAGTTTTTATTTTAATTCTGTTAGTTAACACGCAGTGTTACATTAGTTTTAGGTGTGCAGGATAACACTTCCATACATCATTCTGTGCTCATTAGAGCACCCCTCCCTACACCCACCTGGTAACCATCACTTTGTTCTCTATAGTTAAGACTCTGTTTCTTGACTTCTCTCTCTCTCTCTCTCTCATTTTTTCCCCTTTGTGTTGTTTCTTAAATTCCACATATGAATGACATCATATGGTTTTTATCTTTCTCTGACTTATTTTGCTTATTAGCATTATACTCATTATACTCTTTAGCTCCATCCATGTCATTGCAAATGACAGGATTTCATTCTTTTTTATGGATGAATAATACTCCATTGTATATATACAGCACATCTTATCCATTCATCAATCACTGGGCACTTGGGATGCTTCCATCTTGGCTATAGTAAGTAATGCTACTATAAGCACAGGGGTGCATGCATCACTTTGAATTAGTGTTCTTGTATTCTTTGGGTAAGTACCCAGTAGTGTGATTTGCTGGATCATGAGGTGTTGGCAAGGATGTGGAGAAAAAGGAACACTTGTGCACTGTTGGTGGGAATGAAACTGGTACAGTCACTGTGGAAAACAGTATTTTTCCTCAAAAAGTGAAAAATAGAACTACCATATGAAAGATCAATTTATCTTTTAAACACCTTTTAAGAGAATTCATCATTTGTATGATCCACAATCCTTTTCAAATTATATTGACTTATCAGTAAACTTTAAATGGTCATAAATTATCAGTGCTTAGGTTAGGCAAATGTAGGGGGGGGCTGTATTCTGGTCACAAAAATTCCTGAAATTCATAAAATATGAAACAAAACAAAACCTGGTGGCGATTCCATTTTCAAAGGTTGGAGAAATGACAGTTATTTTTGAAATTTTATTTCTGGAACCATTTACAATCTATCTTGTGCTTAGTATAATGGGAAAAAAGATATTTATAGACAGTAATAGACAATAGGAGGTCTCCTAAGACATGTTTATAACATGTATAAATCTATAAATCTAATGTGATTATTATATAAAATTATGTTCTCTATCACAGTCTTCTTTCTTCATAAAAAAGCAGTCATTATAACCTTTTGTAAGAATATGTAGATTTACCATCTGTCTGTTTTTAGGTGGGTTTGAACATTTAAAATCACCCAAACTGTGTTCCTTTTATAGCATTTTCTGTTTTGCAGCTTTTATTATTTTGTATCATGTGTGTGGGTGTGTCCTATTTCCTATATTATTATCCAGTCTGTCTGAAGTCTGAGTCCATATGCTATCTTTAAGAAAAGTACTTTGTATACATTATAATTGCTTAGGGTTTAGTTAAGGGAATAGATGAAATTTTAGTTAAAATATTTTAATCTGTCAATGTAATTATAACATTGCTTTACGTATGGGCCCTATTATGGAACTGAATTTCAAGCAAATCTTAACTGTTACTTTAATAGCAAGGTAATTAATTCAAGAATATAATGCAACAGTTATCTTCACACATATAATTTTATCAACAGAAGATTAAGCTCTATTTCATGTGATTTGCCAATCTTAAATCTGCAGGCAACATTCGTTAACATCTTTAAAAAACTTAACAAAATGATAACCTGAGTTATTTATATTTGCATGTGAAAATTAAAAATTTATTGTATAACCCATCATTGCATTCTTTTGATAATAATTGCTTGTAGTAGATTTTCATATAAAAGTTGTATTTCAGAGGATATATTTTTCATAAGACCAATATTAGATGCCAATGAAAAATTATTGGTGTCTAATATTATAGTATTTTTTCTAACAGTTGATTTGATGAGTCTCCTATTCTATTTTGATTTATATTCTATTTGATTTATATTTTGGAGAGGGTAGTAGATTTACAGTGAAGTAACAAGAAGTTCTCCCTTTCTCATTCACTCCTGCTAAATATTTTACAGTTCTACAGAACATGATCTATAAACCATCATCTTTTCAGAAAGCATGTTCCAAAAGAACAAACACATGAAAAAAATCAATGAAGTTTAATATTTTCTATAACATAACAAGCAGTAAGACTTTCACATCATCACAGTATTTTAAGATAGGATGAGCTTATCCATGCTAACTTAGGCCAACATGATGTAATCCTCTGCAAGAATCCTGTAAAGCAAAATTCCCCTTCTTCATTATGCTCATCAAAAAGCTGCAAATTATAGTGTAGGCAATTTCAATTAAAATCAATGTCCTTTGCACAAAACTGTAAAGTTTTCTTTTAACTTCCAGGCTTTAGGACTTATATTGCTTTCTTAACTAATACAACCACAAATTTGATCCTTTGACTACATTGTGTTTTTATGTTCTGATAAATTATAAGTCTGTGTCTTCTAAGTTTTCATGGCAGTACTAAAGATTTTATTCTTTTCTTATGCAAGTTCAATTTTGAAATATCCTCAATAAGTGTTATTTGGCATAGTTTTAAGATGGGCTGCTAAAGGTCATTATCACCTCATCTAAATGTTCTCTCTTTTTTTTTTTTCTAAATGAATTCTTAAGGATGGAAATTGAAAACAGTGTTTCAGACATGGTCTAATCTGCATAATTTACAACAGAAAATTAGTCTTCTTCATAATAAAAGGGTGGTCAGTGACAAACCTCAGGGATCCAACATATTAGCTATGTTTTTCTTACAATGCCTTAACTGCTTTCAATCAATTATATTGCTCAGTTAAACAAATTAAAGTGTATTGTTTTTGTCCTTATGAACTGTTCAGCTGTATCTTCTTCCCTGCTCTCTACTTGAATAGCTGATTGCTATATTAGGGATATAAAATAATGCATATTTTAACAGATATGTGAAATATTTTTAAAGTTTAAGAAAATCATGAATATTATATACATGTCATTTCAACAACTCGAAGATAACTTTTTAAAATATAGATGTAGTCTTCTACACTATTTTCTACTTTTCAGGTAGTTCAAAGGCCAATAGTATGGGTTTTGGGAATTTCCAAATGGCAGTTTCTTAGTTAGCATTCTTACTAACCTATGTCTGTTCCTCTGTGTAAGTCCAGGACTAAAAATTCAAAGTTACAGTGGAGCCAAGAAGTCTAGATGGTGTTAATGAGTGCATATTTCCCATATCAGCTAACTTTCAGGCAGGATTGACAAAGTAGTAACATTCTTATTTTTAAAAGGCTGAGACTGGACAAAAATTTTCTGTAACTCACTTTACCTTCTATGAGTTAATAGATTTACCTTGGGATTATTTTAATCAGAATCACAAAATTCCATAAAATTAAATTAACAACTCAACTGTGGTAACAAGGAAAAATTCCATGAATATTAGGGCTTTCTATGAGAGCAAGATACTACATTAAAGTCTGTTTGCCATTTGTTCTGTCTGTAAGATGTATGTCAAAAAGGTAAACTGAACTTTGGGATCTGGGCAAATTTCTCTCATATCTTTCTAACATTGTATTATTACTCTCTAAATTGATACAATTCTGTTTGTTAACTGTCAATGTGTATGGTGTATAATACTTTTTTGTAAAGCTAAGTGGTAAGTAAACTGTTTTTAATAGAATAATATTTTAAAAATAATTGAATAATTTCTCAATATTTATTTATTTTTTATTTTTTTAAGATTTTATTTATTTATTTGACAGAGAGAGAGAGATAGCGAGAGCAGGAACACAAGCAGGGGGAGTGGGAGAAGGAGAAGCAGGCTTCCTGCTGAGCAGGGAGCCTGAGGCGGGGCTCGATCCCAGGACTCTGGGATCATGACCTGAGCCGAAGGCAGATGCCCAACGACTGAGCCACCCAGGTGCCCCAATAATTTCTCAATATTTAAAAAATAGTTTGTAGTCATGTATAAAATTATAGTCTTAAGAAACATTTTAAAGGAAAATACTTTAATTGGATTTAGTAGAATTTTTCAGCTTTAAACTTTCCTGAAAGATACATATATGAATGAGGTCAAATGATCTTTTTAGTCCTGCCCTGTTGGGGTCAGTAGCAGGTTTTTTGTTGTTGTTTGTTTTTGTGAACTGTTCCCATGCACATGACAACAATTTTCTTATTAGCAGCAGAAATTGCTTCATGCAAATCTAAGGTAGTATACTTTAGTACTGAGCTTTTACCAAATATATACAAATATACATCTGGTGTTGTGGAGTCTTACGTTTGAAATACTTTGTATTTCTGCTTAACTCCATTATCAAGGATAGCATACTAGATTTTGTGATATATAACTTGAAATAAAAACATTGAAAATTTAAAAGTTAAATTTTAGTTCTTGTAGAAGACTAATATAAGAATTGTTATTATACTGCATAGATATGAAGATTATTTAATGGGTTAGCTATGAATAATCCATTATTACAGCTTATATGTTTTTTCTGGAAAGATGGAAGATATAAATGATAAAGGCAATTAGAAGAGTGCATAAGACCTAATAACTATGAAATCGGTAATATCTCAATAGTATTTTTGAGAAACTGGTTTGGTCCGATTGCTTATTCTACATATACTTTCCTGAAGCTGCCCAGAACTGTTTCAGTCCACAAATTGAAGTAACAAATAATTAGTGACATTGCCTTGTAACTTTCACAAGCTGTGGGGCTCCTACTCAGTTTTTAATTAGAATTATGACTAAATTATTCATTGTCTGTGGGAGTTGCCCTGAGGAGAGAAAATAGTTGAAAGTTTCACAAGACAAAAAAAAGAGAGAACATTTAGATGAGGTGATAATGACCTTCAGCAGCCCATCTTAAAGATACTTATAAGTATTGGGGCGCCTGGGTGGCTCAGTCGTTAAGCGTCTGCCTTCGGCTCAGGTCATGATCCCAGCGTCCTGGGATCGAGCCCCACATCGGGCTCTCTGCTCCGCGGGAAGCCTGCTTCTCCCTCTCCCATTCCCCCTGCTTGTGTTCCCTCTCTCGCTGTGTCTCTCTCTGTCAAATAAATAAATAAAATCTTAAAAAAAAAAAAAAAAAAAGATACTTATAAGTATTGAAAGTATTGGAAAAAATATGGTAGGAGCTTTTATCATTTGGTGGATCTCATTGTATCTTAAAATTCATTTCTCATTTTTGTCACAATATGAGCCATACAACGGTTATTATCTAACTTTAAAATAAGTGATAATAGAAAATATATGAATGTTTTGTCCTCAAAAAAAGTGTTTTTTTGTTGTTAAATATCTTATAGATTTCTGTAGCCTTGCTACTTTGTGGTAATTCTTCTGTTGCTTTAATATTGTTCTCATGTGTTAAAATGTATCTCAAGACTTCCTCAGATTACCAGTATTTTATAGTGCTTAAATGTGAGGGAATAAGCCACTTTTAGTATTCGAGCTATTGAAACTATTTTTGGCTTAGACATTTTGGTAACCTTGTAGTAATAGTTCTGGTAGTTATTTTCTGACCTTTTAAAATGGTAAGTTCTAGTTCATTAAATTGACTTATATAAAGACATTTTTAGAACTTTCAATCACCACCTAAAATCATAGAATTTTAGCATTGCTGGGGCATCTGGAAGTGCTTTCACTGCAACATATACCTTAATGGTAAGTCTCTTTCTGGTCCTAGGAAATGGTTAATATAATATACACCCCATGAAAATGTCAGTTGGTTTTAAAATTGGGTGTTTTTTTTTCCACATGATAATAAGCCCCGTGTAACTTTCATTATAGGGATACAATTCTTTTCTATTATACACCTTATTCTGTGTGTGTGTATGTGTGTGTCTGTTCTAAAGCTTATAAAAATCTAACCCTTTCACAGTGAGGTTCTTTGGTAATTGACTCATTTAGCTGTTCTCCAAAATGAGTCACTCATATTAGGAAAATGTTCCTATAGTTACTTTATAACACCATCATGGTCTTGTTACAAAAATAGTTCCTTCAGGTGAAAGAAGTTTCCCATTTTTAGAAGATTGCACTAAAACGATGTTTGCTTTTTTCTTTTCCATTTTATTGCATACAATTCAAGGCAACACACATTGTATCTGCACTTTTTTTTTTTTTTTTTTCAGAGCTAGGGCCTAGTATATTCTATTTAATTTCTCCTCAATATGGACAGTACCAAAGCAAGTTGTTCCAGCTCTTCAGTGAGGTTTTTTATTTTGTTTTGCCTTTTTTTTTTTGTTTTTTGTTTTGGAGAAGCAGGGCAGGTGGAGGGCTAAAGGAGAGAATCATAAGCAAGCTTCATACCCAGCACAGAACCAACTCAGGGCTTGATCTCATGACCCTGAGATCATGATCCAGAATCAAGAGTTGGATGCTTAACTGATGGAGCCACCCAGGTGCCCCTCAGTTAGGTATTCTTAAACATGTAATAATAATGAAGAAGATAGGAGTAAATGTACTCTAAATCTGAGAAACACTGTAGAGTGTAAAATACTTTGTTTGGCATAACTTTGGATATGATAGCTGGAAGTTAGTACAAATGGACTTTTTATCTTTCCAAAGTCATATTTGCCTTAAAATAATCCATGAATACATCTGTTCCAGGTTTTGTTGTTAACTCAAAATAATTGTTTTAATATGGTAAGAAGTAGCCATAATTAAAAGACAGACACATCTTATGATGGCTGATTTACTGTAACTCTAGAAAAGCGAATACTCAAGAGAAGTAAATTTATGCTGTATTTTCTGATTTTTGTCATATGTTCTATTAAAATTTAAACTTTTGAAAAATAGAATATGATAAACCATACATTTATATTTATATTTTTATACATTTTAGGAATAATAGTTAAATACTCATGCAAAATATTTACCATTGCTATTAACTAAACAATCACCAAATTTGCTTCTGCATCATGTACAATGCAGATCTTAGGTATGCTTCATGTAGACATTGAGTTCTCTCTGTAGGGTTTATAAAGAATACTTGGTCAGCTCTTGACTGCTTCCAATCTGATTTCATGAAGAATAAGATAATTGACTAGTCAAAAATAATAGAATGGGGGCACGTGGGTGGCTCAGCCGTTAAGCGTCTGCCTTCGGCTCAGGTCATGATCCCAGGGTCCTGGGATTAAGCCCCACATTGGGCTCCCTGCTTGGCGGGAAGCCTGCTTCTCCCTCTCCCACTCCCCCTGCTTGTGTTCCCTCTCTCGCTGTGTCTCTGTCAAATAAATAAAATTAAAAAAAAAAAAAAAAAAAGAATGAATTTCTTCTTTGTATAAAAGCAGATTCATTATAGAAAATAATACAAAAATTATATATGAATTGTCCAAAAGTATACTAATATGTTAGTCCTTAAGTATGTTTGGTGATTTCAAGAATAAATATAAAGACTAAAAGGACACTGAAGTATCTACCAAGAAGGATATGGTTGAATAAACAGTGAGATTTTCACATCATAGGGTAATGTGATATTTCTGCAGATATTTAATCTGCAGATATTTAAAAAAAAAAGGTTTGGGTTAGTATCTATCAACTCAGAGGAATAGGCTGTTATATAATAAAAGCAAGCTGCAGTAGGTAGCATGATCCTATTCTTGTTGAAACTAAAATTGTATTAGTTTCTCTCCCATAAGAGAAATTCATTTTTTTTTTTTAAAGATTTTTTTTTATTTATTTATTTGAGAGAGAGAGTGAGAGAGAGTGAGCACAAGAGGGGGGAGCGGGAGAGGGAGAAGCCGACTCCCTGCTGAGCAGGTAGCCCGATGCGGGACTCGATCCCGGGACTCCAGGATCATGACCTGAGCCGAAGGCAGTCGCTTAACCAACTGAGCCACCCAGGCGCCCGAGAAATTCATTTTTTAGGAACAAGGGGCTACTTGTAGATCAACTTTCTTGCTTACAACAACTCACAAAGCTTAAAATTTGTAAAATATGTTTTAATATATAGGAGAGGTAAAATGGTAGTAATTTTCACCAATCCAAAGTGTTGAAGAAGACAGATATTCAAGTGATATGACATGACATTCACTTTGAGCATTTGTTGAAAAAAGTTGTCTATGAGGTTAAGAGATTGAGCAGTACTTTTGACAGCCTTAAAGGACTGGACAAAAAGGCCACTGTCTGGTACTGAAAAGGAACTGTGTAGTAAAACTTCTTCTTTTAAATGGGCTGAAGCCACAGAGGAACTAGAATTTAAGAGGAAGAGTGACTTGGAAACAGATAAGCCCTTGCATGGATTACAGGCCCAATTCAGAGCACCTCAGTTCTTGAAATTAGATTATGGGGATACTAGACTGCTACTGAAATTACTGGCCTTCCAGAAGCAAATATATGAAATTTGAGGAAAGATAACTTCATCTCTTGCCTCACATAACTTTCCACAAACGATTTTGAAAATACGATGTCAGTAACCCATTCATAAATAATCATAGACATGAGAAGAAAAGACAACTTGGTTTTGAACAAAAACAAAATAGAGGTGGGGCGCCTGAGTGGCTCAGTCAGTTAAGCGGCTGCCTTCGGCTCAGGTCATGATCCCAGGGTCCTGGGATCGAGCCCCGCATCGGGCTCCCTGCTCAGCGGGAAGCCTGCTTCTCCCTCTCCCACTCCCCCTGCTTGTGTTCCCTCTCTCACTGTCTCTCTCTCTCTGTCAAATAAATAAATAAAATCTTTAAAAAAAAAAACAAAGCAGAGGATAGTGATGATCCCCAGGGGCTCCAAATATTGGAGTGAGACTTTTAAATAAACATGCTTTCTTGGTTCACAGAAATAATGATAAGTTTGAGAAGCTATAATAAAATCAAGTGAGAATTCTAAAATTGAATAAAAAGGCAATAATCAAATATAGGAGTATAACATCAAATGAAACACAACTAAAGATATAGGTATGATTTATAATAAATAATACAGAATGAAACTCAAACAGTTGAATAGTTGTGAAATGTATAAGATAGAATGAGATATAAAAAGGATAAAAGAAGGTATAACATGTAGGTATTTGGGATCTCAAAAGGACAGGTGGTAAAAAATGGTGCATAAGCAATATTTGGAGAGATAATGAACAAAAATTACCTCAAAAGGGTAAACAACTTCAAATCAGTTTCAAGAAGTCTATAAACCAGAAACAAGGTTGAAAATATCTATCTTTATCTCTATCCTTCTATGTATTTATCTATGTATCTATGTGTCTATGTATTTACTCTGGGTATCTATATTATCTATTTATAGTCTCTTGAACATTTAACAGTAAAACTGTTGAAAAGTGAGAAAGTGAAATCTGTTTAAAAAATACTTTTTCTTATAATTCACATGCTATGAAATTCACTCTTTCAAAGTTGGTGGTAATACAAGCTGGTGCAGCCACTCTGGAAAATAGTATGGAGGTGCCTCAAAAAGTTGAAAATAGAGCTACCCTATGACCCAGCAATTGCACTACTGGGTATTTACCCCAAAGATACAAATGTAGGGATCCAAAGGGGTACGTGCACCCCGATGTTGATAGCAGCAATGTCCACAATAGCCAAACTGTGGAAAGAGCCAAGATGTCCATCGACAGATGAATGGATAAAGAAGATGTGGTATATATATATACAATGGAATATTATGCAGCCATCAAAAGGAATGAAAACTTGCCATTTGCAACGATGTGGATAGAACTGGAGGGTATTATGCTGAGTGAAATAAGTCAATCAGAAAAAGGCATCATATGATCTCACTGATATGAGGAATTCTTAATCTCAGGAAACAAACTGAGGGTTGCTGGAATGGTGGGGGGTGGGAGGCCTGGGGTGGCTGGGTGATAGACTTTGGGGAGGGTATGTGCTATGGTGAGCGCTGTGAATTGTGCTGTTGAATCACAGACCTGTACCTCTGAAACAAATAATACATTATATGTTAAAAAAAAAAAGAAGAAGAAGATAGGAAGGGAAAAATGAAGGGGGGGAATCGGAGGGGGAGATGAACCATGAGAGACTATGGACTCTGAGAAACAAACTGAGGGTTTTAGAGGGGAGGGGGGTTGGGGGATGGGTTAGCCTGATGATGGGTATTAAAGAGGACACATACTGAATGGAGCCCTGGGTGTTATACACAAACAATGAATCATGGAACACTACATCAAAAACTAATGATGTATGGTGATTAACATAACAATAAAATAAAGTGTACAATATAGTTGTTTATAGTAAATTCACAAATTCATGCAACATTCACTACTATTTAATTCCAGAACACTTTCTTAACTCCCAGTTTTTCTTCCCCTAAACCTCTGGCAACTACTGATCTTCTTTCTGTTCCTACAGATTTGCCTATTCTGGATATTTCATATAGAAACCATACAATATGTTTTTTTTATATCTGGCATTTTTCACATAGCATAATATTTTTAAGATTCATTCATGTTGTAGTATATAGCAGCAATTTTTTTTTTAATTCTTGAAGAATATTTCACTGTATGGATATACCACATTTATTTAGCCGTTTATCAATTGATGGACATTTGGGCTATAGACATTCATGTATATAGCCTACTTGTGTAGACACATGTTTTATTTTTTCTTGGACATATTCCTAGGAATGAAATGGCAATAATGATATTTTATGGAATTTGTATGTATTAGAAATGATATTCTACATTTTTTTTTCAACATTTGAAGTTGTAAAAATAATTCTGAGCTCATGGACAGTGCTGAAATAGGCAGCAGGCAGGCTTTGATCCATGTGGCATGATTTTCCAATCCTTGCTGTACCTAACTGAGGAGAATAACTAAACTACACTGGCAGTTCCTGTGGGACATGACTTCTCCACTCGCTTAACCCCACTGTATACCTGCCCAGGACTTCTTTCTTTAAGAGTGGCAGAGATATATCCAATTTTAGAATTGTAAAATAGGAAGATTGAATTTTATGTTTTTCACATGGGAAACATATGGGTAATTTTAATTCTGTGTTTAATTTCATCCTAGAATCTTTAACTTTGTGAAAAAATGGCAATTCAGCTTTGCTTTAGCTCCTTTTTATAGTTAAAATGCATTATGTTGAATGGAAGTGTTTTTAAACTCTACAAAATATTTATATGTATTCAAAAGAAAAGAGTTTCTTATCTGTTATAAAAATGAGCTTTAAAATACATACAAGAAAATAAAAACTGATAGAAGCAGTTGAAATCAACTAAAAATAAACACAAAAATCTACTACAAGAAATGGAGTACTCAAGAAATAAGCATTCAAATAATGGAGGGCCACAGGCGGTACAAAATGAGATTTTGAAAACCAGAGCTGAGAAATGGCAATGAGAAATTTGAAAACAGAAATAACTGTGGTTGTGACACAGATTCTTGACCTTAAATTTCAGCAATTTAGTTCAGAAGGGACTAGATTGCTGACAACATAAATATGTTTTGGAAAAATTAGAGAGCATAAAGAATAAAATATATATGTGTGTGTGTGTGTGTGTGTGTGTGTGTGTGTGTGTGTGTGTGTGTTGGGGAAAGAAAAGTCAACACAGGAGACCACATTTCACTGAAGAGAGAAGAGATTTGAGAGTTTTAGTGAGTAGGCCAAGGATGAGAAAGGTGGTCTTCACAACAAAATATTTCCAGATGCTAGGTTGCCTTCAGGAAGAAGCATTTCACTTCAAATTCAAATTCTTATTTGAATTTTTAGATGGGGAACAAGATACCTCAGTGCCTATGTAAGCAATCTAAGAAAAAAGTTATCATTACCACCACTTGTTGACAGTTGGACTATTTAAAGAAAGAAAATATGAAGTAGTTCTATAGTAGTCATAAACCAGTATTAAGAATATATTAGCTGAGCAAAGGAAATTTGAAGCAATACATCTTATTTTGTGTATGTGGTGTATGTCTGTGTTTGTCTGTCAGCATTGAAATATGAATTCAAGACATGGACCTATGATCACAGACATAAAGCTGATGACTAAAGCCAAATAGAAATTACCCTTCTGTTGGAAAATCAGAGCTTGAACTGTTCATTGCCAGAGGGCTACCAGGGGTTTTCCTCTATATTCTTCATATCCCAGTTTTTTTTCTTGCTTTTCATAAAACCTTACCCTTCATCTATATTGAGCTTCATTGCTTTTAAAAGCTGTCACATAGATCTTCTCCTTTGTCCCATACAATCCCAAGAAATGGACAGCACTGGTATTAATAACTCCATTTTTACATGAAGACACTCAGACTTCAAGACCAAGTTCAACTTGCTGGATTTGAAAGCCCATATACTTTCTATTAAATATACTACTTTCTTCTGGGAATTTATATTCCCTGCAGTGTTAGCACAGTGATTTGATTGTATGAGATATTTAATAGTTAACCATAAATAATAAATTGTATTTGTAGAATGCTTTTCTATTTAACAAAACTTTAACATATAAATTGGGAATAAACATCCCGGTTTATTCAGAAAACATCTGATTTTAGAAAGTTCTGATTACTGTGGAAAGCATACTCAGGCATTAATAGAGGATCCTAAGATTTTATCTCTATCTCAGTTTCAACTGTGTGAAGCTTTTTACCACTGCATGCTACCTAATATGTGTTTCTTTTATCTTTTTAATTATTTTATTAAATCTGAACTCTTGAGTATATTTTTAAGAAAAATTAACAGAATGTTATATTAGTTTCAGGTGTACAATATAGTGATTCAACAATTCCATATATTACTCAGTGTTTATCAAGATAAGTGTACTCTTAATCCCTTCACCTACTTCAACCATTCCCTCATCCACCTCCCCTCTGGTAGGCATCAGTTTTTTTTCTCTATAGGTAAGAGTCTGGTTTTTAGTTTGCCCCTCTTTTTTTCCTTTGTTTTATTTCTTAAATTCCACATATGAGTGAAATCATATGATATTGGTCTTTCTCTGATTGACTAATTTTGCTTAGCATTATACTCTTTAGACCGACTGTCCGTGTTGTTGTAAATGGCAGGATTTCATTCTTTTTATGGTTGAATAATATTCCATTCTATATGTATATCACATCTTTACCTATTCATTTACCAATGGACAGTTGGGCTGCTTCCATAATTTGGCTATTATAGATAATGCTGCTATAAACATAGGGGTGCATGTATCCCTCTGAATTAGTGTTTTTGTATTCTTTGAGTAAACACCCAGTAGTGTGATTACCAGATTATGGTAGTTCTATTTTTAATTTTTTGAGGAACCTCCATACTGTTTTCCACAGTGTCTGTACCAGTTTGCATTCCCTCCAACAGTGCTCAGGGTTCCTTTTTCTTCACATACTTGCCAACATGTGTTTCTTGCGTTCTTGATTTTAGCCATTCTGACATGCATGAGGTAATATCTCATTGTAATTTTTATTTGCATTTCTCTGATGATGAGTGATATTGAGCATCTTTTCATGTGTTGTTGATGATCTGTATGTCTTCTTTGGAGAAATGTCTGTTCATGTCTCCTGCCCATTTTTTAATTGGGTTATTTATTTGTGGGGTGTTGTTGTATAAGTTCATTATATATTTTTGATGATAACCCTTTTTGGATATGTCATTTGCAAATATCTTCTCCTATTCAGTAGGTTGTCTTTTAGTTTTGTGGATTGTTTCCTTTGCTGTGCAGAGGCTTTTTATTTTGATGTAGTCCCAATAGTTTATTTTTGCTTTTGTTTCCCTTGCCTTAGGAGACATTTCTAGAAAAATGTCACTACAGCCAATGTCAGACAAATTACTCCCCGTGTTCTTTTCTAGGGTTTTTTATGATTTCAGGTCTGACATTTAGGTCTTTAATCCATTTTGAGTTTTTGTATATTGTGCAAGAAAGTTGTCCAGTTTTCATTCTTTTGCATGTAGCTGTCCAGGTTTCCCAGCATCATTTATTGACGAGACTGTCTTTTTCCCATTGCATATTCTTGCCCCTTTGTCGAAGATTATTTGACCATATAATCATGGATTTATTTCTGGGCTTTCCATTCTATTCCATTGATCTGTGTATCTATTTTTGTGCCAGTACCATAATATTTGATTACTATAGCTTTGTAATATAACTTGAAATCTGGAATTGTGATACCTCTAGCTTTGTTTGTTTGTTTGTTTTTCTTTTCAAGATTTCTTTGGCTATACAGAATCTTTTGTGATTCCATAAAAATTTTAGGATTGTTTGTTCTAGTTCTGTGAAATATGCTTTGGTATTTTGATAGCGATTGCGTTAAATTTGAAGTTTGCTTTGGATAGTATGAACATTTTAACAATATTCTCTCAATCCATGAGCATGGAATATCTTTCCATTTATTTGTGTTATCTTTAATCTTTCATCAGTATTTTATAGTTTTCAGAGTACAAGTCTTTCACCTCCTTGGTTAAATTTATTCCTAGGCATTTTATTATTTTTGGTGCAATTGTAAATGGTATTTTTCCTTAACTTCTCTTTCTGATGCTTCATTATTAATGTTTAGAAATGCACTAATTGATTTCTGCATATTGATTTTTGATCTTGCAACCTTACTAAATTCATTTATCAGTTCTAGCATGTATTAATGTTTTATAACAATGTATGGCTCTATATTTGTAAAATGCTTTTATATGGCATTTTATCACTGTCATAACAACTCTTTGAGAAAGGTAAGGCAGCATTACAAAGGAGAATCAATTTATGATTTTGTAAGAGAATCCATGATTCAAATTCTTCATTTTTCCCTTTTCCCCTATTCATCCCTTTGAAAATTTCTTACTGAATATTTTACTGCATGCTAAGAAAAATTTTGGTAATACAAAAAAAAATCTGTAAATAAAAATCGAAGTTTACAACAAACAGAAGAAATAGGGGAAAAAACCAAACCAAACCATAATCTTACAATACAGTGAGGTTCATGCTATGAGAGAAAGGCCCACACTGTGCTGTGAGACACCACAACAGAGTCCACAAAAGTAGAGAGGAGTCATGGGAAATCCTCTGTGGTGGATGACATTTGAACTGAAGTTTACAAGTTGAATAATAATAATATCACATAGAAGAAAAACTTACACATGGCACAGAGAAATGAAAGTTCAGAACATATTTTGGAACCAAAATAATGTCTTGAGGTTCATATTAACAAATATGTTGGGGATAAAATAGGAGGTAATCAGAAAGTTAACAATAGAAAATGCAAAGTTTATTTGCTAATTTAAATAGTATAAATATACACTAAAATTTATGCCAAGGCATTAAAGGATTTTAAATAGGTTATACCATGATGAAATTTACAGTTTAAAAGAATCATGCAGGGTAGAAGTTTGATCAGAAGAGATAGGAAGCAAAGGGGTGCCTGGGTGGCTCAGTCGTTAAGCATCTGCCTTCGGCTCAGGTCATGATCCCAGGGTCCTGGGATTGAACCCCGCATCGGGCTCCCTGCTCAGCAGGGAGCCTGCTTCTCCCTCTCCCACTCCCCCTGCTTGTGTTCCCTCTCTGGCTTTCTCTCTCTCTGTTAAATAAAGAAAATCTTTAAAAAAAAAAGAAAGAGAGATAGGAGGCAGGGAGGCAGAATAGTATGTAATTGTAGTAATTAAGACCAGAGATTGTGATACTTCACATGTTGGCAGTTAGAAAATGAGGAACCAGGAAGGGAAGTAAGTCGTTTTTTTGGGGGGGAGGGGTATGATAATATAATATGATAAATAAAGTTATAGAGACATTTGATCAGAATTTCTAGAAATATTCACAGAGAGATGGAATTTGAATATAAAATCTTGGGCATGGGGCACCTGGGTGGCTCAGTCAGTTAAGTATCTGCCTTGGGCTCAAGTCATGATCTCAGGGTCCTGGGATCCAGCCTGGCATTGGGCTCCCTGCTCCGAGGGGGAATCTGTTTCTCCCTCTCCCTCTGCCCCTCCCCCTCCCTGCTTATGCGTGTGCGCTTTCTCTCTCTCTCTAATAAATAAAAATCTTTAAATTTTTTTTTTTAAATCTTGGGCATATCAGAATTCTGGAGTAGAATTTTTAAGTTGGAACATACAGGTATACATGAGACAGTTGAAGCAAAGGAGAATAAGTAATTCATGCAAATATCATATTTAACATAAGAACAGAAGGCTGAATAAAGCCTTGAAAATATTGACCTGTGAGGGTAAACATCAGAGACATCTGTATAGGATATTGAGAAGAAATGATGAGGAATTAGTGTCACAGAACCCAATGTGGTGATGGTCAACACTGCTAGGTGGTCAAACAACATAACCCTGGAGGGGGAGACGAACCATGAGAGACTATGGACTCTGAGAAACAAACTGAGGGTTCTAGAGGGGCGGGGGGTGGGGGGATGGGTTAGCCTGGTGATGGGTATTAAAGAGGGCGCATTTTGCATGGAGCACTGGGTGTTATGCGCAAACAATGAATCATGGAACACTACATCAAAAACTAATGATGTAATGTATGGTGATTAACATAACATAATAAAATTAAATTAAAAAAAAAAAAAAAAAGAGTAGTGTTCCTGACTTTGAGTCTTTGAAGGATATTGGTCTAGTCATTTGCAGCCATATAGCCTTACCACTTGGGCAAGCTCTGTCTCAGAATCTTACGTAAAAAGCAAGGGAAAATAGCAGTCACAACATAATGTTTAAAAGGAATTAATTTAAAAAAATGTAAAGTATCTGGAACAGTCAAAACTTTAGAACTAGAACTGAGATGAGGAGAAGAGTGATAAACCGAAGGTATATGACTAGACTGTAATAAATTTGAAACTTGAACCTAACTCTCCAAATTTTATATTCACTAACCCACAGTTAATTTTTTATATGTTTTGAAAAATAACTCTACTGGATTTTTATGAATGTGTAGGGAAACAAATATGACAAAAGATTTGTCACAATGTAAAGAACACAGTTGTGGAAATACTGGAGGTGGTGAGAGGCATTCTGGACTTACTGAACTCATTTCCTGTGTCCACTCAGTCACCTGCAAGTTCAATCTTGTGTCTGTCCTTTACTTTCATTTCTAACTGTTCATTTCAAGATAATGAAGTGAAGACACTTCTATCCCTTTCTTCTTTGTTCCCAGCTGTCATTTCTGATTATGTCAAATTTCAAGGTAGTACAGACATTTACATCCCTTTCTCTTTCAAAGATAAAAAATAAGGAATAGAAATGCAATTCCATTTCTGGAAAATTAGGACATTTGCAATATCAAATCATAAACATGTGTGAGTAAAGAGCAGATGGAGAGTTGTGACTTAGCAGAATGGAGAAAGGTCAAAATTAGAGCCTATAGAAGCGATGCCAATGAGAAGCAATTGGATTTCCATGGAAAACCCAAGAAAGGCTTAGATAGATAGAGCTTATGGGTACTGAAAACAAAGGCTGTTTTAAAAGTGTGTTTAAACATTTTTAAATTCCATGGGCCACCTGACTTCGTTCAGTCAGAAGGTCCCCACACATAAAAAAGGTACAGGAATTAAGCCAAAATGTGAACAGCCTTTAAAAAAAAAATAATGAATATATCCTTTTTTAGTTTTATTGAGATATAATTGATATATGCAAATTTCACAAATTTAATATCTTTAAATATATTTAAATACACATGATACCATCACCAAACCAAGGTAATAAACATCTATTAATAACAAAATTTTCTTTTTTTTTTTTTTTTTGGTAAGAACCCTTAATGTGAGATCTATCCTGTTTAGGTACTCTAAAGTGCATGATACATCTTGTTAACTATAGATACTACATTGTACATGAGATTTCTAGAACTTATTTATCTTACATAACTGAAACTTTATACCCCTTGAAAAACAATTCCACCTTTCCAGCTCTTCCCCAGCCCCTGGAAAATATTATTCCATTCTCTGCTTCTATAAGTTTACCTCATATAAAGGAAATCATGCAGTATTTGTGCTGTGACTGGCCTATTTCACTTGGTGTAATATCTTCTAGGTCCATCCATGTTATCATGAATGACAGGATTTCCTTTATAAGGCTAGTAATAGTCCATTGTATAAAACATAAAACATTTTCTTTATCCATTCATCTATAGATGGATACTTGAATTGTTTCCTTATCTAGCTATTGTTAATAATACTGCAATTAACACAGGGGTGCAGATATCTCTTTGAGATCCTGATTTCAAGTCTTTTGGATATATACCCAGAACTAGGATTCCTGGACCATACATTAGTTCTATTTTTAATTTTTTGAGAACTCTCCATACTGTTTTCCATAGTGGCTGCACATTCTACATTTTCACAGTGTATAAGGTTTCCAATTTCTCCATATGCTCACCAACACTTGTCCCTACCCTTTTTTTAATTTTAAATAATAACCAGACTAACATCTGTGAGGTGATCTCTCATTATGGTTTTGGTCTGTGTTTTCCTCATGAATAGTGATGTTTAACACCTTTTCATATATCTGTTGGCCATTTGTGTGGCTTCTTTGGAGAACGGTCTATTCTAGTTCTTTATTATTTATTTATTTATTTTGATATGCAGGAAATATACGTGGTTTGTGAATATTTTTTTCTTAATGGATAGGATGCTTTATCACTCTGTTGATTATTTCCTTTGCTGTACAGAGCTTTTTAGTTTGATATAGTCCCACTTGTCTATTTTTGGTTTTGTTGCTGTGCTTTTGGGATCAAATTCAGGAAATCATTGTCTAAACCAATGTCAAGAAGTTTCCCCCCAGTGTTTTCTTTGAGAATTTTTATAGTTTCAGATCTTACATTTAAGTCTGATTCATTTTGAGTTGATTTTTGTGTGTGATGTTGGCTAATTGAATATAATAAAAAAATATAATAAAAAAAGATAGGGATTCAATTTCATTATGGATATACAGGTTTCCCAGCACCATTTGTTGAAAAGACTATTCTTTTCCCATGGTGTATTCTGTATTCAGAGATCAGTTGACCATATATACATGGACTTATTTTTGAGCTCTCTATTCTGTTCCATTGGTCTGTATGTCTATCTTTATGCCTTTATCTTAGTGTTTTTATTGCTATGAGTTTGTGATATATTTTGAAATCAATAAACATGATCCTTCCAGATTTGTTCTTTGTCAAGATTGCTTTAACTATGTGGGGTATTTTATGGTTCCATATGAATTTTAGTATTTTTTTTCCTAAAATGCCCTTGTAATTTTGATAAGGATTGCTTTGAATCTGTAGATAAGATGACTTTGGTAGTATGAACATTTCTTCCAATCCTGAGCATGGATGTCTTTGCATTTATTTGTGTCTGCCTTAATTTATTTTATCAGTGTTTTATATTTTTTAGTGTCCAAGTCTTTTAAATCCTTGGTGAAGATTATTCCTAGGTATTTTATTCTTTTTGATGCTATTATAAATAGAAGATTTTCTTGATTTCCTTTCCGGATAGTTTGTTGTTAGTATAGAGAAACACAATTAATTTTTATATTTTGACTTTATATCCCGAGGTTTTGCTGAATTTGTTCATTCTAACAGTTTTGTTGTTGTTGTTTGTGAAATCTTTAGGGTTTTATATGTATAAGATCATGTCATCTGCAACTTGAGTGAATACACAAAGGAGCTGAAACAGGGACATTAGGTAGTCTGACAAACCTAGAGCTCTCTTCTGTCCATGTCTACGGTGTCCAACCCAGTCATTAGATAACCCTTATCTGGAAAAACAAAAACAAAAAACTGGAAAACTTCACAAAAAAGGGCCTATAGATTTCAGTAGTAGAAGTCCTCATGTAATAAGTTTGGCTATATATTCTTACCTATAATAAAGCTCAGTAATTAGTGCATTTTGTTCACACATGTTCTTTCAATTGGATTTTTTGTCCTTTATACTAAATTTGAAGAGAAAGACATGTGGCATGTGAGGAGGATTCCCAACATGAAAGAGAAATCCCAAAATAAAGAGATAAGAGGGACTCAGAACTTTTCCAGGGATATTCACTGACACCTTATTACTACTTAAAATACGAACAAATATAATAACAAATATTAACAACATTAATAAAAACTCTCCTTAGGGCACATTTAAAAGTTTTTTGTTTGTAAGATTGGTGGTTGGGATTCACAATGCTTTATAGGTAAATTCCTTCTATACCTAGTTTGTTGAGAGATTTTATCATGACAGGGTATTGAACTTTGTCAGATGTTTTTTCTACATCTATTGAGATGAGCATAGGATTTTTTTTTTAATTTTTCAGTCTATTAATATGAAGTATCAATTAATTGATTTGTGTGTGTTGAACCATCCTTGCATCCCGGGGATAAATTCCACTTGATCATAATGTATGATTCTTTTAATGTGCTGTTGAATCCAGTTTTGTTGTGCATTTTTACTTCTATGTTCATTAAGGATGTTGGTCTATAGGTTTTTTTGTTTTGTTTTGTTCTTTCTTGTAGTGTCTTTGTCTGGCTTTAGTATCAGAGTAGTAGTAGCCTCATAAAATGAGGTTGGAAGTGTTCCCTTCTCTCTATTTTTGCGAGAATTTGAGAAGAATTGACATAAATTCTCCTTGAAATGTTTGAGATAATTCACCAGTGACATTATCTGATCTTGGACTTTTCTTTATTTTAAAGTTTTTGACTACTGATTAATTCTCTTTACTTACTGTTGGTCTGTTCAGATTCTGTTTCTTCATTATTCAGTCTTGGCAGATTGCATGTTATCTTAGATTCTCTAATTTGTTGGTGTATGATTGTTCCTAGCGGTCTCTTGTGATCTTTTTTTATTTCTATAGCAGTCTCTTATGATCTTTATTTGTTTTTTTTAATTTTATGTCTATTAGACATTATGCTAAGTGAAATAAGCCAGTCACAGAAGGACAAATGCTTCCTGATTCCACTTATACAAAGGACCTAAATTGGCCAAACTCATAGAATCAAAGAGCAGAATAACGATTGTCAGGAGCAGGGGATAGGGAGAAATGGTGAAGTTGCTGTTCAATGGGTATGAAGTTTCAGTTACTCAAGATGAGTAAGTTCATCTTCTGTACAACATTGTGCCTATAGTTAACAATACTTGTGTCCTTAAAATTTTGTTAAGAGAGTAGACCTCATGTTAAGTGTTCTTACTATAAGATATATAAGATAGAAGGAAAATGTTTTATTACCAAAAAGCACATCTTTTGTGCCAAATAAAATTACAAATATAAATAGAAATTACAATAAAACATGCATTCTCATTTGAATTGGAATGGAATTTGAGACACTTTCTTTTCAAGTTACAAAACACTCTTTTAGAGGTAGTCAGGTTATGAATAATTTCCCAGAAGTTTTTAAACCCCATCATTTTTTTCTCCACCAAATAAAGTATATTTGAATTGAATTAAGAAAAGTTTAGTCAACTTTTTTTTATTTTTTATTTTATTTATTTATTTTTTTAAAGATTTTATTTATTTGACAGAGAGAGACACAGCGAGAAAGGGAACACAAACAGGGGGAGTAGAAGAGGGAGAAGCAGGCTTCCTGCAGAGCGGGGAGCCCGATGCAGGGCTCGATCCCAGGACCCTGGGATCATGACCTGAGCCGAAGGCAGATGCTTAACGACTGAGCCACCCAGGCACCCCAACTTTTTTTTTTTTAATTATCTACAAATGTTGACAATTTTGTTATCAACATCAATTTATATTTCTTTACAAAGGACAAAAATATCAATGAGCCAAGACGTGACAATTGAGAGTCTTGGTTAAAACATGTTTTATAAAATATGTGTTATTTATATTACATTATATATTTATAAATTATATTATTATATATATTATATTTATAAAATATGACGAAGTATTTTCAAACATTTAGATTTATTATTAATTATTAGTTAATTTTTGAGATAAATATTTTGGCACATTCCTCTAACGTTCAGTGGAACTAGAAAGGCATAGTAAAAGCAAAAGCTTCTGATTGACCCACAGAAGCATATGTATGTATCCCTTATAATGTTTCTTCTTCCAAACTTATGTTTACTTTTACTTTATGCAGTTATCAAACCGGGGCTGTACAGATTTATCAGTGGGTAATTAGAACAAAAATTCAACTGAAAAAATATTCAGCAATGATGATACAGTTAAGTTTGTTAACTATGGCATGTAGTTTTAACAAAGCAGAGTAAAAAATTTTGAAAGTGAAGGCAGCAGGAGACTGAAACTGGAAAGAAGTGAAATAAATATGGGTTCAAGAATATATGACAGAATATATGCCTTAGTTGTATATCTGGGGCAGAGACTTAGTATTACAAGAATATGAGATATAGTTAAATGATACAAAAATTAGACAACCGAACCAGTCCCGGTAATGGTGAGTAGGAACTGAATGAGAAGGACTCTGATCTTTCAGTATTTAATTATCTTGGAAAATAGTGTAATCCCAAGGGAATGTTAGTTTCTGAAACGGTCTTATTATTACTTACTTACATTTATTTATTTATTTATTTATTTATTTATTTATTTATTTATATTCATACTCTTTCTCCTTTCTGCAATCAAATCTAAATATGCAATAAATCCTGCCAATTGCATCTCTTGACAACTCTAATATCTCTCCTTCCTCCCCTCACCATTTTCTCCATAACTGTTGCAGTTTGGAAACAAGATGAAACTTAAAATAATTAAAAATCTGGGTACTGAAGCTCAGTGGATTTTTCTAAAATGCAAATCTTTCATGTTACTGTCTTGCCGAAAATATTTAAATGTCTTCTTAATGCCTATGAAATGCCTAGAACTTTCATGCAAGGATCTTCATTATCTTGAAACTTTCCAGTGTCATTTCTTGCTATAGTCCATATTCATCCAAAGCTTTAACACTACCAGACTGTTTTCAGTATCACAGTACAATGTAGTTCAAAGTCTTTTTTTTTTTTTTTTGCTGTGTTGTTGTTTTTTTTTATTATGTTATGTTAATCACCATACATTACATCATTAGTTTTTGATGTAGTGTTCCATGATTCATTGTTTGCATATAACACCCAGTGCTCCATTCAGTATGTGCCCTCTTTAATACCCAGCACCAGGCTAACCAATTCCCCCACCCTCCTCCCTTCTAGAACCCTCAGTTTGTTTCTCAGAGTCCATAGTCTCTCATGGTTTGTCTCCCCCTCTGAATTCCTCCCCTTCATTTTTCCCTTCCTACTATCTTCTTCTTTTTTTTTTTTTTTTTTAACATATGATGTATTATTTGTTTCAGAGGTACAGGTCTGTGATTCAACAGTCTTACACAATTCACAGCGCTCACCATAGCTAAGTCTTAATACTTTAGAATATTCCTTTGCTCATATGTCTTCTTTACTCCATACCCTTATTCATGACTTGATTTATTACCTTTCTTGAAACTGCCAGGCGGAGTTAGGTTCAACCTTTATTTAAGATGCATCATATTTTATTTTACCTATTTGTTTACTTTTTTTTATCTCTCCTACTTCATAAGCTCCTAGACAAGATTTTGTCTTGCCTAATTTTTATCTATAATGCAATGCCTGTCACATAGTAGACTAATAACTCTCTGTTGAATTAATAACTGAATAAATGGTCTTCATTGAATCTTGTCACTAAAATATCTAAGGAATAATTCTTGTAATTTTTTTTAAATGAGGAAAGAAAATCAATTAACTTCCAAATGCTCATTTATAGAGTTAATGACACATAAGACAGTGCCTACAAAACTAGCCAAAAAATTAATCCATGAATTTCGCTAAATGTTTCTAAGACCCATTTAATCTCCAAACTCCCCAGCTGCAAAGAAATAATTCAGGAGAAAATTCTACTAATCCATTTGGCATGCTCAGTAATGGCCATTGCTTCAGGGTTGTATCTGGTGAAACCGCCTGTTCAATGTCAAATTTGAAAGCTTTAGAGGAAATAATTGTACATGTTCGGTAGCAAAGCTGTTGGTGTGGGCACAAGAGCCCTTTCTTTGTCTTCTTTTCAGCAATTCCATTAGAATCAGTCACCTACATGTTAGGGTAGTAGCTTTGATGAAAGAGTAATGTTAAGACTTAATCTAGATAAAGTGCAGGTAATACTGAACTGTCAGTAGAAACACTGATAGAATAAACCCTGAAATAAAACCACTTTTTCTCTACAAAGACATGGTAAGTTTCTACAATTCTGAAGATGCAAAATTATTTTAAACTCCTCAGTCCATTTGCTTATGTATAGAAACATATGTACTTAGGAAATCCGGCACGTCAGTGCTGCACTATTTCAAGACAAGCATATGTACTTATTTTGACTTATAACCCATATGACAGTTACTTGTGGCACCTTCATCTTTACTGTCTTAAAATTATATAACAAAATAATACTGTACTTTTTGGCTAATGTGACCTGATTAATTCCTTATGAACTATTAGTTTTGGTTGAGTGGTTTGTCTTATTTTAAATAAAGGAAGAAATCACCTTGAAAATTGCTGTTTTACTAATCAGTAGAATTATATACCACAATGAAAATCTCAACCTCTGTTGTCCATTTTTTAACATTTCAGTTGGATAAAATAATCTACTCTAGTTATCAAGCAGTGGGTATGCTTAATGGATATAATTAAATAGTACTTAGTCAAGGGACTAGTCAAAGATTATCCCAAGTATTAAAATCCTCCTACTTTTCTCCTCTTTTGCTCATATAACTATTACAATTTAGAAGAGATATATTAGTAATTACCCAAAAACAGAGGCTATAGTATGATCTTTAAAATTATTAAACACATCTTTATAAAATTGTTCTCTATATAATGTCATTGTAGCTATCCAGTAAAAAAAAAAAAAAAAAATTTTGCAGATGATCTACTAGGGGATTAGCTGTAATAAACCAATCATTTTATTGTAGAAGATAAAAGTATTAAGACACATTTTCTTTTATTTCTGTTTTCCTTTCTGTCATTCCTTTTTTCTTCTCTCTTTCCCTCCCTCCTTCCTTTATCCCTTCCTTCCTCTTTTCCTTTGCACATTTCCTTTTTTTTTTTTTAATTTCCTTCATTTATCATTTTAAAACATAGTTTTTTTACATGGTTATTCTATTTTCTTTTTTAAAATAAAAGTGTCTTAGGGTTCCTGAATAGAATTAGTTATTGAATGATTAATTATGTGATCATACAAGGAAAATATTTATTTAGATGTGGTATCCAGGAGTTGGCACTCTGAGTCTTGAAAGAAATACATAAATTTAAACCCTATTCCCCATGAGCTGGTATACTGTAAAGAAGTTAAGACATACAAATGAATCGGTGCATCTTAAAGCAATCTATGATGGATACCAGCTGAGTGGCACAAAATGCAGTTAATATTAAGAGCTCTCTTTAGGCAATCACTCTGATCGGCTAATTGCAAAATAAATGGAAATACTCTAAGTTATATCAGATGATAATTTATTTTTAAATGATGTAAACTCTCATTTGAGAGTTGAAGAGAAGCCCATAATAGTCCCACCTATTTAACAGTGATATTTAAAAACCAGAGAGTGCAACAGGTCATGTCATTAACACACTAAAGAGTTTTTTGTATGAATATGTTGTCATCCAAAGATACATTTCTTAATTTGTTTATTGGATTTTACACAGAAATGTCACTGATGGTAACCTTTGTCATTTTTCAATGTGTGTTTAACAAGTGAATAGAGAAGGCTGATATCAGAAATCAAAATGGTACTATTGATAAGAACATGGCAACATTGAGCATAGCTTTTAAAATAAAAGGATTTCTCTGCCTCCGTGCTTAGCAGGGAGTCTGCTTGAGATTTTCTCTCTCTCCCTCTCCCTCTTCCTCTGCACTTCCCCTGGCTTGTGTGCCCCCCCAAAATAAAAAAATAGATTAAAAAATAAATAAATAAAATAAAAGGACTTCTCTCTAGAATAAAGTAAGATAGAAACTTAATCATCTTTCTGGCTACCAGTGCAGATAGAAATACTCAGCTAAAATATTTAGCAAACAATCTCATGTAATATTTGAAGATAGGCATTGTATTTGTTATCTATTGGTAATAACAATATTTCCACACATTTAGTAGTTTTAAAGAAAACCACGTATTTATTATCTTGTGGTTTCTGTGGGTACGAAGCCCAGGCACAGCTCAACTGAGTCCTCTGTTAAGGGTCTCACCAGGATCAAGGTGTTTGACCAGGGCTGTGAGGTCATTGGAAGCTCATTTCAAGAAGTATCTCCTAAGCTCCTTTAGGTTATTGTCAGGACTCAGTTCGTTGCAGTCTGCTGAGCTGAAGGAATCAATTCTTTGCTGGCTGTTGGCAGAAAGCCACCTTTAGCTTCGTGTTCATGACCTTCTCCATTTTGTATCTTACAACATGGCAGCTTGCTTCTTCAAAGCCAGCAGACAAGAGAATCATTTAACAAGATGAACATCACAACCTTATGTAACATAATAATATACACGTAATCACATATATCTTTTCATCATTGCCATATTCTGTTATTAGAAGCCAGTGCCAGGTCCTGTTCTCAGTCAAGATGAAAGGATTATATAAGGGCATGAACACCAGGAAGCAGGGATCATAAAAACCACCTGAGTGTCTGCCCACCACAGATACTATAAATCTGTTATTAAAAAAAAAAAAAGCAAAAGCACATTTGAGTTTAAGTTTCACTCGGTAAGAATATGTAAATTGATTAGAAAGTGTAACAGCTGGTTTGAATATAGTTTTTAAAAATACTCCACTTTTACATTTATAAAATTATCAATCTTGAACACTGCTAATTATTTGTAGCAGTAACTACAAATAGTGTAACACTGCTAATTATTTGTAGCTCCATTTTTTGTCCTATATTATACTTGGCAATAGAAGAGAATTAAATATAGAAAGAAAAAAAAAAAAGAATACCCCCCACCCCCAGCTCATGCTCTCTCTTTTTCAAATAAATAAATAAATAAAATCTTAAAAAAAAAAAAAAAACAAGAATATGGGCATCAAAGATATAAGATGATCAGAAAGGATCTTAAAATTAATAACTATATTTTTTGTTTTGTTTGCTTTATTTTACTTTTTAGACTAATATTTCCTGTTAACAAATGATACTAATGAAAAAGCAAAATAAATTTTACTTGTATCAATATTATGAATTTTTTCTTTAAATCAGTACATTTATTTTCACTAAGGAGTTTCAAGTTTTTTCAGGAAGTTTGGAGAATTATATGAATATATAATTTAAAGGAAATGTTAGTGGTACTCCTCCAATTTTCTCCCCTTAAAGAATCATTTTTTGTGATATCCTGAAGAAATGGCCATTCAGAATTATCATAAACATTTTTTTTTTTTGTGATTTGGAACTCACAATTTTTCCTGGTAGATGGTCTACTTGAGAAAATACTAATGATTAATAAGCATTCCTTTACATCTTCTCATTTTCATGTATAACTTCCTTAGAGTTCTTAGTTTTTGTCATGAAACACTATTTCTAGACTCCTATTTAATTTGACTACAGTCCCCTGAATTCTATCTAGACTTTCACAATACCATGTAACCTTGTAAGTAAACACCTGCATGAAATTCATTCTGCATGAAATGTGGATCACAAAAGTCAGCTTAAACTATCACTTTCTCTTTATTAATGTAGCCTAATTTTATGTATGCTTTAAGCAGTGATGCTATATTCCATTTTATATTGTATTTTCTGTCAATCAAAAAGGTTCCTTTTATTTTTTTCAGCTAAAGTTACCAATCCAGATGCTTCCATTCTATGTAATCAGTATATTAATGCTTCAGAGTCATATTATTATTTGTCTTTGCTAGATCTCAGTCTACTTGTTCAGTATTCTGTCTTGATTAAATTATTTCCACTCTACTGTTGTCCAGCACTTTAGCTTCCCCAAGGAACAAAAGACACTAGTGACTATGTTCTTCTTTCTTGCCAAGTATATTGAAGACAGCTACTAAATATCTAGTGACTGAATGAAAAAGGAAACACGTGACACTAACGATTTGTTTCTGGCCAGTGACAGGTGAGAGGAAATTTGCAGAGTAGAGAGATAAACAGAAAATTAATCCCAATGACATTGTTGTGCTACTGGATCCTTAAACCCTGAGCTAACCTGCCTTTGTACGTTGATTTCTGTAAGGTGATTGTTTATTATTTATGTCATTTGGCAATGAGTTTTGTGTTATTTCCAGCTAAAGATATCCCTACATTATAGTAGTGGAATATATCCAGTCAACCAATAATACTATTTATAGATTATTATTAGGTTTTCATGAGAAAGCAAAAAAAATTAAAAATTGTTATAAGCAACACCATATATTATGAATTGTATACAATATATACCATGGAAGTTATATTAGTTTTTTTTTTTTCAAGATTCTATGAATTGTGTAAGACTGTTGAATCACAGACCTGTACCTCTGAAACAAATAATACATTATATGTTAAAAAAAAAAGAAGAAGAAGAAGATAGCAGGAGGGGAAGAATGAAGGGGGGGGAATCGGAGGGGGAGACGAACCATGAGAGACAATGGACTCTGAGAAACAAACTGAAGGTTCTAGAGGGGAGGGGGTGGGGGGATGGGTTAGCCTGGTGATGGGTATTAAAGAGGGCATGTTCTGCATGGAGCACTGGGTATTATACACAAACAATGAATCATGGAACACTACATCAAAAACTAATGATGTAGTGTATGGTGATTAACATAACTAATAAAAGGAAAAAAAAGATTATGTTATTTAAGAGAAAGTGAGAGAGCATGAACAGGGGGAGGGGCAGAGGGAGAGAGAAAAGCAGGTTCCCCACTGAGCAGGGAGCCTGACATGGGGCTTGATCCCAGGGGCTCCATCCCAGCGCCCTGAGATCACGACCCAAGCCAAAGGCAGACGCTTAACTGACTGAGCCACTCAGGCACCCCAAGTTATATTACTTTTCTATTCCTGTGTAACAAACTGCCACAATGCTAACAGCTTAAAACAACACAAATTTACTTCCTCAAGAACAACAGAAAAATCTCTTTTAAGGGCTCATTTGATATTGACAAGACCATTCAGGATAATACCTCTTTAATTCAAAGTCAAATGATTAGAAACCTTAATTATATCTTCAAAATTATTTCCAGTTTGCCGTATATAAACTATTAATATAGTATCCTGTCATATTGATAGGTTCTATTAGCTCTTGATGGAAGAAGATTATACAAGGCATGTACACTTGAAGGTGGAAATCTTGAGAGCCATCTTAAAATTCTGCCTACCACCAGAGTTATTTCGAGCATACTTTTATTCCTTGTTCACAAAAGCGTTAAAAATGAGTTGATTATAATTTTATTCCTGAGGAATTTACTACTTAATAGATGCATGCTTAGTATCCAATTGGTTATCAAAAGAGTACTTCCCTTTATTTAATGCTGAAGCAATATGAAATACCCTGAGTACTCTATGTTGCGTTATTCACATTCTGCTAATTGTATCCTTTACTGCATGTGTCATATTTGGCATATTTGGTTAAGTAGAGAAATTTCCCAAAAAAGGCCTGATCTGAAGTGTCTTCCCATTGGGCAAAATGATAGACATGGTGAAAATTGTTACAATGAAAAATATTTCCTATTTATCAAAGTTCAGGTATTAGCTATTAACTGTGTACTGTCAATAATGAATAAGCTGTACTAGTAGTTTGCTTTCATTGTTTCTTCCCTTGGTTTCTTCCCTTGAATGTTATCCCCAAAGACTTAGGTACATAAAAAGTAGCCTATATAACACATATCTGGATAGTACAGACATCTGCTTACCACATTTCTTTGCTTGGTAAAGACTAGGTGAAAAGTTTAAAAAAATGTATGAACATTTTTTTGACAGGTAGCTAAAATAATACCATAACTAGATATTAGTGAAGCCCTGAAAAGACATTAATTACAGATCCCTCTTTTGAGCAAATTAATTGATTAAAAATCAATTTTAAAGGGTTAAATTTCAAGGTATATCAAAAAGAGACTGCAGTAGACACAAGAGATTCCTCTTGTGTTTGTTTTATAGTTCTTCATGGTGTGAAATTTGACAAAAATATGAACAAGTCACTACACTAAAATATATAATCCAGGAACTTTTAAAGTTGTTCATTATTTAAGGGCTCTTCCTATCTTTGTTAACTTCCTATTTTATAATCTAAAATTAATGGTAAAAAATTAATGGTAAAACTATTTAAATATCATAAACTACTGATACTAACACAGTCACCTAAAATCTATATTTATTGCTTGAAGTATGGCAACATTTTCAAAATATTTACACAAGCTAGTAGACTTCCCTCAAAATGTTTATAAAATCTGCTATATACAAATTTGAAAAGAAGAAGTTCACTTTTTCCTAAATTATAGTGAGATCAGTTCCTCAAACTTCCTTTCAAAGAAAATTGCGACCACAGACATGATGAAGAAATGTCTTTATGTCTTTATAGTCTTGTAACACTTTATAGTCATATAAAGTAATTGTTGGTTAATACGTGCCAAGGCAGCTGCAAAGTGTCTGTTACATGAAATCTAAAATCACTGTAAAACATTTATTAATATTTTAATGGATAGCCTTAATATTTTCATAAAGACGTGTTTCTTCCTTAGTATTATGTTTTAACTACTATTAAAATATTTAGATGTTTTATTTTCTAGTGGAACCATTAAAGCAAAAGTAAAAATATTCAAGAGGACCTAAATAAGTACACTATTTTACTAGGTGCATTAGCTTATTTGGGTTGCCATAACAAAATACCCCAGACTAAGTAGCTTAACAACAGAGATTTATGTTTTCACAGTTCTGGAGGCTTGAAATCCAAGATCAAGGCACCAACAGGGTTGGTTTCCTCTGAGGCCTCTCTCCTTGGCTTAGAAGTGGCCCTCTCTTGCTGCCTTCTCAAGTGGTCTTCCCTCTGTACATGCGAGCCTCCGTGTCTCTGTGTGTGTGTCCTAACGTCCACTTCCTTTTTTTTTTTTTTTTAAAGATTTTATTTATTTATTTGACAGAGACACAGAGAGAGAGGGAACACAAGCAGGGGTGTGGGAGAGAGAGAAGCAGGCTTCCCTTGGAGCAGGGAGCCCGATGCGGGGCTCAATCCCAGGACCCTGGGATCAGGACCGTAGCCAAAGGCAGGCAGACACTTAACGACTGAGCCACTCAGGTGCCCCCTAACATCCACTTCTTACAAGTACTTCAGTCAGATTAGATTAGGGTCAGCCTTCATGGCCTATGCACAGTCACATTTTAGCACAAATGGCAGTTAGGACTTCAACGTATGGATTTTAAAGGGACATAGTTCAGCCTGCAAAGTGTGGAGACAAATGATGAGCATACTTCTTATATAAGCATTTGCCAAAAATGTTGTACTGAGAGATACATGCCTATGTTGTCATGGAAATTTTAACTATAGTTTGAAAACTGAGAAACCCATTGCTAGGTAAACTTTAGAAATAACAAGAAATCATTAAGAAAATTACAAATATCAAGGACACAACAGAAGATAGAACACTTCCTGCTAACACTTACAGAATACAACAAAGGTGGTTCTCAAATGAATTTTGTAGATTTACATGATGTCACCACTGTAGAACACAGAGAAAACACATCTCTATACTTCTTCTGAGATGTTAAAATTAAAAAATATATTAGCAAATTAATAAAAAATAAAATTTGAATTGATAAAAAGAACCCCTCAAGGAGAAAGGATAAATATTTTCATGACTTTTTTCCTTTAAAACATCTATTATATAGAAAAACGCCTTGGGAATCTGATTAAGAAAAAAAATGTAAAATTTGACCAGCATAAGAACACGAAAATAGACTGGCACATAGAAACAGAATAAGAACACTACCTGCAGCAAATTTGATAACCTAAAAAAAAAAAAAAAAAAAAAAGTGATCTCCTATCAAAATATCAGAATTGATACACAAATTAGTAGAAAAAATTAGGAAAATGATTAAATCTTTTTACTGTCTGATGGTTTCATAGCAAGTATTAATTGAGAATATGTACAAAAAGCATTTAGCTTTGTGCCTGATGCATAAAAAGCACTCAGTTAACATTGATTATTATTTTTGCAAAGAATATGATTTATTTATATCATGTTCTCACATATTTCTAATTTTGCCCTTTGCAATATTATAAAAATTATTTATCCTAAATGTAAAAGAATTAATTTTTCAATGGGTAATCATTATTATTTTATTATGTTATGTTAATCACCATACATTACATCATTAGTTTTTGATGTAGTGCTCCATGATTCATTGTTGGCGTATAACACCCAGTGCTCCATTCAGTACGTGCCCTCTTTAATACCCATCACCAGGCTAACCCATCCCCCCAGCCCCTCCCCTCTAGAACCCTCAGTTTGTTTCTCAGAGTCCATAGTCTCTCATGGTTCCTCTAATGGGTAATCATTAGTTTTGTTCTTTTCTTATGTCACTGGCTTTCTTTCCAATAAGATGATTTTGCACTTTTGACTTGGAAATATGTTGTTCCTATTAATAATCCAAACATTGCTTAAAGAACTCTATCTTTCAAATAAAGTTCAAAAGTATATCTTTTGCAAATGATTTCTTGTGTTATGTACTTAGCTTGACAATGTAGGGGTTTAACTGCTTTTGAAAAAGTTCTAAAATAAGTAAACTAGTATAATCTAAGTAGGCAAAATGTTCTCCCTATCAACATTTGGGGTTTTATTAAATTGGGACATCAGAAGAAAGTTTAACTGGAATTCAAAATTGTTGAATTACCATGATGATCCTAGGGTATAAAGAGAAATAAATATGGAAAATAAGTGTGAATCAAATTATACTTAATGGAAAAGAGTAACCAAAAAGAAATAAAAAACATGTACACTTTGTAATGTGTGAATTCACTTATATCTTCCTTTATGGAGTAGAGGTGTTCCAGTTATTATAGTTATAAATAGCTAATTTTTTTCTGACATTAATTATGAAATAAGAGATGCTTTTCTGCAGAGAATAACTCTCATTAGACAAATTTGGAAAATTTGGCTGGAAGGAGCAAGCAATGATGAATACCTCGAGAGCAAGCTGTGTGTTGTGGAATGCCAGTGGTGCAGATCTTCCTGGGAGTTGTAGCTTACTTAATTGTTAAATCTTCATTTCTAGAAATTTGAATACTTTGTCATGATATATAGATTATGAAATTTCCCTTTAGGCATCATCTAATCCCTGAATTGTTACTTACACTAATTAAGTTATCTTACTAAATGCAAAAAAAAATATGTATTTTCTACCATAGTTGTTTCTAACTATTTTCTTGAGAACAAGAAATTCCATAGCAGAGGTCACAAGCTGGTGTCTATCAGACGAGAATCTAGAAAAGTGTTGTAATATGTATGCCCTAGATATTTAGCCAATATGTAAAGTTGGAACTGAAATTAGGCAAACACTGACTATTTTTCTTCTCTTGATACTCTGAATCTCTGAAATGATCAGTTTATATGCCTACATCATAAAAATTTAGCAAGCATTGAGGAGCATATGTTTCCTTTTAAATAGGACACAAGCTTTCCAATTTACTACATCTCAAAATTATTTGGCTCATCCCACTTCACCCACTATGTTAACTGAGAATGATGGACATTTGAACTTGTGACCCCTCTTTTAAGCCAGTGTTGAAGAACTCGCTATTTTACATTAATTAAAAAAGGATGGAAAGAATTTTCTGCTTAATTCTTGGTAATTGTGTATTACTTCTCTGATCATTTACTGATGCTTGTTATGTGCAGATTCTGTGCCAGGCACTAGCAATAAGGACAAAGATAAATTATATAAATTTTCTGGCCTAAAGGAGTTTGTAATGTAGTAATAGAGACAGATATATAAAGAGGAAATACTCTGGTAGATGCACCCTCAGGATGCAGTTGGAACACAAAGGAAAAATATCTAATGGAGTTGGCAGGGGAGAAAATCTGGGAGACACTGTGTCTTGAAGGATAACAAAACCACACTTGAGAAAATGGAGAAATCCTTAAAATATATTGCAATCTCTAAGATTCTCATTTGATCTAGTTTTAATTCCCTGGTGTTAAAAAATTTTATATACAAATTCCAACACTGCATTTTAATTCCATAAAAATACTTAATGGTACTTAATGATACTATTTTATCATGTAAATTAAGTCATTTCAGTTTGTTTCTGTATCATGATAAATGTATATGCCTGTGTAACACAAAACCCTATAAATACATAGAACATTACAGATATCTCAGGAAGTTACCCTGGCCTTTTCACATTTGAACCTCTCCACATATCTCCCAGAGATGACTACTGTTTTAAAGTTCTTTAAAAAAAAAATAAAGTTCTTTTCTACCACATATTAGATTTGTTTATTCTAAAATTTCATATAAATAGAATAATACACTATTCCCTATTGTATAAAAGATCTTTTGCTCAGTATTGCTTTCTGTTTCTGAAAAACATCCCTGTTGTTTTATGTATCAATAGGCCATTTATCTTTACTGCCACATAGTATTTCACAGTATATAATCTATTCTATTAATAGACTCTTAGACTGTTTTTATCTATTATGAAAAAGTTGCCATGAACATTTATGTACATGTCTTTTTGTGAACATATTTTTCCTACCCTTGGATACATATACAGGAGTGGAATTTCTAGATAGGTATATATTTATTTTTATAATAAAGTGATATATTTTTCAAAATGATTGCTGATAAAGGATTCTGTTTTTTTTTAATCTGAAAATGTCCTTATTTGCTTCACTATATAAATAAGTGATTATTTTGGCCATATTCAGAACTCAGAATTGACAGGTGTTTGTTTTGTTTTTTACATGTTTGATATTTTAAAAATTATCCACCATCTTCTAGCCACCATAGTTTTGGGTAAGAAGCTATTAAAAGTACTATAAGGCTTAACCACATTCTAACATATTCAACATGTTTTTAAAGCGTGGCTTCCAACATGGAGGCAATATATCTAGGTCTAAACTGTTTTGAAAACTTTTAAAATACCCTTTTAAATACTTTTAAATACCCTTTTAAAATACCCTTTTAAAAACTTTTTATTGGGGTGCCTAGGTGACTCAGTTGTTGGGCATCTGCCTTCGGCTCAGGTCATGGTCCCGGGGTCCTGGGATTGAGCCCCACATCGGGCTCCCTGCTCAGCGGGAAACCTGCTTCTCCCTCTCCCACTCCCCCTGCTTGTGTTCCCTCTCTCGCTGTGTCTCTGTCAAATAAATAAAATAAATCTTAAAAAATAATAAAAAATAAAACCTTTTAATTTTGCAGTAACTTTAAAATAACAGGAAGTTGTGACTATATTACAGAGAGATCATATGTACTCATCACCCAGTTTTTCCCACTGATTTCATCCAATGATAGTACTATATCAAAATCAAGAAGCTGATATTGGAAAAATGTAGTATATATGGGATTCCCTTCACTTATCACATGTGTAGATTCCTTTAACCACTGGCAGAATCAAGTACAGAACTATTCTATCACTCCAAAGATATACTAACGTATTTTACCAATTTGAGTAAAGTGTAGGAAAATTACCTTTCCCTCCTCTATTTATAATTGCCTTAAACATATATGTAGCATGCAGTGAGACCCACATAGGACAGTGTTGTACCTTTTGCTTCAGACATACTTAAGGAATGTGAACATAGAGGAGGTCTATTAAATTTAGCCATGTATTTGTCTTTTCCATTGTACAATCTTTCTTGATGTCTCAAGATTCTTTTATAATTTCGTTTTTGTTTCAAAAACTTTTTTTTTAAAGATTTTATTTATTTATTTGACAGAGTAGATCTGCTAGTAACACATTCTTTTAGTTTTCCTGCACTTGATAATGTCTTTATTTCTTCTTAATTCTTGAAAGATAATTTTGTTGGACATATGATTTGAGGTTAACTGTTGTTTTATTTCAGCACTTAAAAATTGTATACCGCTTCGTTCTGGTCTCCATGACTTCTGATGAGAAACCTACTGTTGTGTGGATGTTTCTACCTCTTTGGAAAAGATGTTTTAATCATTTGTTTCAAGATGATTCTTTGTCCTTCACATTATGAACTAAGTTTAGGCTGTTTCTTGGCATGGATTTATTTGGAATTATTCTATTTAATGTTCATTCAGTTTCATGAATCTGCTTAAATATTTTACCAAATTTGGGAAATGTTCTGGCATTTTTTCTTCAAATATTTTTCTAACCTTGTTGTCTTTCTCCTCTCCTCTGTGACTCTGATGATGTAAAAGTTGTATCTTTGATCGTAGTCCCATATGTACTGGAGATTCAGTTCATTTTTTTTTTTTTTATTAGTCTCTTTTCTCTCTGTTAATTCAGTTTGGGCAATCTCTATTTCTGTCTTCAAGTTCACTGATTATGTTCTGGGCTGGGCTGAAGGCTGTATTCAGCAATAATGGATTATGAATTCGTTTCTCTGACTGGGAAGCTAATGGGAGAAGCAGCCCCAAGGCCACTAATAACTCTTTGTGGTCTTGACTCAAGCCAATCCATGCCCCATAACCCTAGCTGGAACTTGGCCACTGATTTTGCCCTGGGGCAATCAGCTCTGCCTGCCTGCCTCTTGGCTCTAGAGTTCTTGGGTTACACATCTTCCATGTGTTCTTGCCAGCTTTCCTGTCAGATGGGGTTGGGGACCATGCTCTGTAGCATGTCGGGCTATGTCTCTGACTTTTGCCTGGGCAGGGCTGTGAGGGCACACTTCAAGCTACTCCCAGTTTTTCCCAAACAGGTTTTCTGGTTGGGAAGGGTTGAGAGCCACGATCCACAGCAGGTAAGGCTGTGACTCAGCTCTTCACTTGGGCATGGACAGACCAGGCTTCCAGGCCAACAGAACTCCTAATTTGGGAATCCAAATTAGGAGTTAAATTCTCTGGTCAGACTGTGCATCTGACCTAGTTCTACAAGTGAGCAAAACCACTGATTAGGGCTACTACTTGGGTTCTGCAAGTGCAAGTGCTGGTTCTTGGAAGTTCCTCCCCACTTCTTTGACTCAATCATATTACCAGCAGTTGAGCACTGTAAATTCCCCTGTGATTCCTGTAGGGTGAAAGCAGAGTAGGGTCTCCCACAAAGTGACCCTCAAGGCTGAAGGGGCCAAATGTCACTCCTGGGCTCTCCTTTCCTACTGGAGGTACGTAAGCTCAGGGCAGACCACTTGGCAAGGTGTTGCACTGGCCTTGGAAGGGCAATGCAGTCTATATGTAGCCATCACTAACCCTTCTAATGCAATCTGTCTTGGTCTTTTGGTGCAAGGGGCTGCTTCAGCCTCACTCCCAAATTCTAGGATTCTCTCAGTGGTGTCTTTTCCATGATTAGGGGGAGTGAAGTCAGGAATGACTGATGTTACTATGTGGGTGATGTCACTCTTCTAGACCCCCTTAAAATATCCCATTTCTTCCTCTTCTTCAACCCTCAAATCCAACCTTATCCATCACTAATTCTGTTTTGCCTCTTAAATATTTCTCGATTCTGTTTACCTCTCTCCCCTTCTTTCCGTCTCCTTATGTCAAGCTGCCATTGTCACTCATGTGAGCTAATTCAGAGTTCCTGTTTCCTCTAATGCTCCCTTCTCCTCAGACATTACATTTTATACACTGAATACAGAATTTTCCAAAACACAAATCTGATCTCACTGATTCTGTGCTCTGTCCCTGGCTCGTAATACTCCAGTGTCTTCCTATTACCATAATGTAAATTGGTCAGTCTTTAAATGGTCCGCAGTCTGGTCATGATGTCACCTCTCTACATAACCTCAAACAGCTAATCGCTCTCTCTCACTTCCTTCAGTATACCATATACCTGAGGGCCTTTTAATAGTCTATTCTTTCTTATTAGAATGGTCTCCCCACACTACCCATTCTCTAACCTTGGGCCTACTGGAGTTTTTGTGACACTTTATCACTAAATCTTTGCGTCTTCAGGGAAACTAATTAGAATGAATTTTTTCATTATGGGGACTCATGGAACCGTACAGCTATCCATCTTTATTCTTACCCATAGTTTTCTATTTATTTAAGTGATTATTTGTTTGATGTTTATCTTCTTATCTGGACTTCTAATTCTCTGAGGTCAGAGGTTAAAGACTTTTTTGATCTCATTCACCCATGTATCCTGAATTTCTATGCAATGTGTGGCACATACTCTGTACTAAATAAGTGTGTTGAATTAATGAAGAAATAAATTATCATTTTGTAATTTTTGTCTGGTAACACACTGTAGTTTTCATTGTTTTGATAGTAGATGTGTCTGTGTAGGATATTTATTCCTTATCATGTATGTTAGAAATTTACCTCACCTTGCCTTTGTCCATCTCCTGAAATATGGCATATATATGATAAATATTAATACACGTTGAAATATTGCATCTCCAAAATATTTTCAGGGTAGAGTGCCAGTTTTCCTTAAGTACCTCAAGTATATCTATGATTAGAAATAATTCTAGGGGTGCCTGGGTGGCTCAGTCGGTTGAGCATGGTCATGATCTCATGGGTCATGGATTGAGGTCCATGTCTGGGTCTGCACTGGGCAGGGAGTCTGTTTGAAGATTCTCTCCCTCTGCCGCTCCCCCTACTCGTGTACACTCTCTCTCTCTCAAATCTTTAAAAAAGAGGAATAATTCTAGCTATAATAAAGTGCTTGCAATATCCAGTAAAATGTTTCAATAAATTAAATATTCAACATAAAGATGTTTTTAAAGTGCTTGAAACTTTTTTTAAGGAGAAAAAGATTGTAGTTTTCAATCTGATTTGCACTATGATAATAATCTAATTAGAAATGTCAAATACAACCTAGTTATCACTGCTTAGAAATTTATAATCTTTAAGAAAGTTCATTTTGATTGAATTATATTTTACTATTAATTTATATTACCTAATACTTTTCTGTGTATTTAATTTACTTACCACCCCCATGGCTAACTTATTTTATTCATGAAGAATCCTTCAGTAGTCAAATTTTTCTAGTAACATAGGTAAAAATGTTCAAAGTACAGCATATATTTAATTTATGATTTAAGGAGAGAGCCAAATTGAAAGGAAATGTTGATTTGTCTTTCTTTTCTTTTTTTTTTTTTAAAGATTTTATTTATTTATTTGAGAGAGAGAATGAGATAGAGAGAGAGAGAGCATGAGAGGGGGAGGGTCAGAGGGAGAAGCAGACTCCCTGCTGAGGCAGGGAGCCTGATGCGGGACTCGATCCCAGGACTCCAGGATCATGACTTGAGCCGAAGGCAGTGGCTTAACCAACTGAGCCACCCAGGCGCCCCTGTCTTTATTTTCTAACTAATGTTAATGAATCAATCACTTAAAATGCGTATCTATATATTTATTTCTGACATAAGAGTTAATATTTACATTAATATTACATGTAAAAGATTATGATATATTTGCTATAGACCATGTGTTGTGGAAGTGTTAAACAAGTTTGCGGAAGCTGTGTTGCTGGTCCACAGTTTCCGAATAGTTAAAGACAATTTTAGAGTAACTAAGAAATATAGGACAATTTGCATTTGCAAAGCTGTTTTCTGGCAAGCATCCCAGAGTGCTGTGTATAATCAAATAAAATCATAATTAATGGTTAGTACTAAAATTCCAGTTCAAACATATCAAACAAAATCACAAATAACAGTTAGTGCCAAAATGCCAAATTAAACAGATGGACTCTGATTCTAGATTTCTTTAAAAATGAGTGGGATTTGCCACTTTAACATTAACCAACATGCTATTTAAGTCTTGGAATCATTTTTCAGAAAACTTTTATTCTAAACTATGTATAAGTAAATTTTTTTTTTTAAGTCTGTGTGTATGTCTGTGCCCAATCCACTGAAACAGTCCTATCTTCATAATCATGTGTCTGGAATGATAGAGCATTTTAAACTGCAGGTCTTCTGTTTTAATTACGAACAAGTTTTAGTCAAATGATATTAAATAAGAGGCAGGAGAGAAAAAGCTAACTTGGTGACATTCATACTGAAAAAAATTAACACAATTTTATAAAAGGAACTTGTCACTTGAAAAGTTACCTTTTTAGTTGAGGATAACAAAGGCAAAGTATCTGACTAAATAAGAGCAAAAATAAAGGTACGTTGTTTATTTTATTCTACCAGCAATTGCAGATGAGATAACCTTAAAGCATTCCACCTAGAGGAAATATCAAATTTTCTCTGTCATTTCCATAGGAAATCAAATTTGTTTTCTAAAGTAAGAGATGAGTGGACATACATTAGTCTAAGTCACTGAAGTGTGACATTACTCACCATTCAGCTTCCATAACCACTGTAAAATTTCCAACCCAAATCATCTTTCGCTTGAAAAAAAGTAGACTCCAGACTCACAAATCCCTTATCTATCAATCATATGGTCACAGATTTTCTCAACGACTTCCTTTTTTTTCAAGTCTGTACAACTGTTTAGGCATCTGAAGATCTGGGTCCTTATTATTCTGTAATTCTTCCCTCAAAATCTTCTGATATGCATGTTGTTCCTTAACACCACAATATAATTTGCCATTCTTAAAACATCTCAATCTTGGAAATTGGGTGGCTGGCTGTCCACCTGGGTGGCTCAGTCAGTCGAGCATCAGACTTTTGATTTTGGCTCAGGTCATGATCTCAGGGTCCTCCATGGAGCCCTGCAATAGGATCTGTGCTCAGAATGGAGTCAGCTTGGGATTCTTTCCCTCTTCCTCTCCCCCCCCCCCCCCCCGCCCTGCTCCTGAGTGCCTGGGCATGCGCATTCGCTCTCTCTTTGTCAAATAAATAAATATATTCTTAAAAAAAAAATAATCTCAATCTTAATAAGTTAATTTTCCCCTTTCTCATTTTAGATTTTTATTTACTTATCTAGTCTCAAGCAAAATACTACTTCATTCCCAAATAAGATTAGTTTCTCCTTGTTGTGTGTGTCCCAAATAATTTATTCTTCTTCTTGTTTTATTCTTTTTTTAGTCAGAGTTAATTAATTACATTGTTACCACTTACAATAAGCCAATTTTGTGAGCACATTTAAAAAGTTTTCATTATTTTTTACCAACTTTAATTTTATATTGCATTCAATTATTTTCTAATTTCTAAAAACATTGCTTTCCAGTTGTTTAAAACTATTTTAAAATGAAAGAGCGATATAATATGTATTCATAATCTTAATTCACAAATGTAACTTTAACCCACACAATGTTTTTTTTTTTTTTTTACTCTCTCCCTTCTCCTTGTCTATTTATTTTAGATTATTCCATGAACACAATTTTAAATATTATGTTTCAGTACCCTACTTTTATTGGGTAAAGTAAAGGTTAAGCTGCTATAAAACTTAGGCCCTAAAGTGGGGTATTGATAAGATAAAAGTTTATTTCTTTCTTAATAAATAGCCTGAGCATGGGGGATTTAGACTGGTAGGCCAGATCTATTCTTTTTTTTTTTTTTTTTTTTTTTAGATTTTATTTATCTACTTGACAGAAAGAGACAGAGCGAGAGAGGGAACACAAGCAGGGGGAGTGGGAGAGGGAGAAGCAGGCCCGACGCGGGGCTCAATCCCAGGACCCCGGGATCATGACCTGAGCTGAAGGCAGATGCCCAACGAATGAGCCACCCAGGCACCCAGGCCAGATCTATTCTTAAAAAGTCATTCAGAAACACAGTTGCTTCCATTATGGGATCTGCCATCACTTAAGTTTCTGTTGTTACTTATTTGGTTAAAGCTTAGTATCTGCCATGTCTATGTTTTTGCTTATGGGAAGGGGAAATAAAGGAATTTTGAGCAAGCAATTTATTTTTAAACAAGTGAGAGGGAAGTTGCACATACATTTCTTCTGCATGTATTCAACATGTGCAAAGTTAGTCCATGGAACCCTCTAGCTGGGAAATAATAGACTTCATTTGGAAGATCATATGCTTGGGAAAAAGAGGAAACAGATATTGAGGGGAAAATTGGCATTCTGTCACACACCTCGATAAAACTGTAAAAATACATGTGTTCAATGCCTAACTAATATTTAAATTTATGCATTTACCCATGATATAATTCAAACTTATTGTTAGACACGTAAATTTCCTGTTTCAGGCTGAAAAACGAGGCTTCAGTATTTTTTTTGTCATTAATATTTTCTGTACCTTTTAATTTTTTTCTCAGCATGGTTTTCTCAATGTGTAATCATTATATTAAGGTGTCCAAACACTATTGAGTTTTCCATAATATTGTCACTGTGTAATCTAAAAAGACAGCCATTGATTGCACAAGTAAGTATCCAAAGGATACAAAAATACTAATTCAAATGGATATATACACCCTAATGTTCATAGCATTATCTACAATAGCCAAATTATGGAAACAGCCCATCGACTGATGAATGGATAAAGAATATGTGACATGTATAGATATATAATAGAATATTACTCAGCCATAAAAAAGAATGAAATCTTGCCATTTACAATGACATGGATGGAGCTAGAGAGTATTATGCTAAGTGGAATAGTTCAGTCAGAGAAAGACAAATACCATATGATTTCACTCATGTGGTTTTAAATAACAAATGAGTGAAGGGGGGGAAGAGAGAGAGAGAGAGGAAAACCAAAAAACAGAGTCTTAACTATAGGAAATAAAATAATAGTTACCAGAGGGGAGATGGGTGGGAGGATGGGTTAAATAGGTGGTGGGGATTAAGGAATGCACTTGTCATGATGAGCACGGGGTGTTGTATGGAAGTGTTGAATTACTATATTGTACACCTGAAACTAATACTACACTGTATGTTAACTAACATAATATACAGTGTTATGTTAAATAAAAACTAAAAAAACTTAAAAACTTAAAAAAACAAAAAAAAGAAAGAAAGTCATGTTGGTTTATATCTTATTTGTATCAGTAGTTCTACAGAAAATTTATGTGGTTAGCCAGTACTTATGTTATTAGTTAAAATGTAAGTACTTTCAGTATTTGTGAGGAGATGAACTCCATTAGATTTCTCAGATTTCTAACCTTCTTACGAAGAGAAACCCTGGCTGACTTTTTCTTGAGACCATGTTTTCAAGGATGTTTGCACAGTGAACAATCTTGGAAAATAGAAATGGTCTATTTCAGGGACAGAGGACAGGTTTGCTTACAACTTTGGAATACGGGGATAGTGTCTTTTCTCAGAACAAAAGCAGACATGTTTATTGCCTGGTATAGTAAAGATGGTGTTTCTCTCTTGAGCAAAAGTTCAGGCAGACTTAGTGCCAATTATGAAAGATTCAGGTTCTCTACGAGGAGTTCCCCTTTTGTGGTGCAGGTCCTCATTATTCTTCTCCTATGAGAAATTTACATAGTTTAATTTTTTTTAATTTTGCTTTTTTAACATTTATTCTCTAAGTTCCTGGTTCTTGCCTTGCCTTTTGATAGAATTTCTGTAAACAGATAAAATGCATTATTTCTTTATGTGGTACAATTATATGATATTATGTATATATAGATTCATATGTATAAAACATACAGTGGAGTTCTGAATGGAGAATATATTTTCATTTGTTTTTCTGAGATCATTACTTGGTTGGACTAGACAAACTTTATTTATGTGTACTCTATGGGCCTTTCATCCCACCCTGAATGCTTCCGATCTCGTCTATGGGCCTTTCTTACTGGAAGTAAAGTAAACTTTACGTGTTGATAAAAGTTTTACCTCACTAATTATTAGAGGTTTAAAAACGTGGTGCCTAATTTATAAATAATTATACAAGACATGTCATTAATCATGCTGTTAAATAATTAACACCACCAGTGAATATTTTCAGATGGAAAATGCTAAAATCATTTAGTGTTCTTCAATTTATAATTACAGCTAGATTAAAAACATTGCAAATGTTTACTGTATTGATTATCTGCTCACTTATGTAGTTTGCTGATTGTATTTTGGGGGTTACATTTAAAATTTAATGCTTGCATTAGAAGTTAATGTTTTCTTTTTTTCTGAAAATGCACGAAAGGAAGACATTTTTATGTTGATTAAAGGGGAATATTTTGTGAAGTCTAAATTTGTTTGTATTATGTAGGCAAACATATACATTATTTCTAGGAATTCAAATATTCTATACTCACTGTGCTATCTAAATAAGTTTATAGTCCCAATGTTTTTTTGTGAAAAAAATCTGTTAGATTACTGAATATATTTTCCCACTGAATGATTTAAGTAGAACTGTGTTGAGTGGCATTATCACATTCCCATGTACAACAGAATTTACTTAAATTTTGATGATTCTAGAACTAGAAATGTTAGTATAAAGCAGAATTGGGGGAAATTTTATATTGTGTCAAGTTTCCCCTGGCACAGTGTTTCTTCTTCTGTCAACTGCCAAGACCAGGTGCATAGCTAATAGCCTTAAATTAGTATTCTCCAGAGTGATGGATCACAATTCATACTCTTATTACAATCCAAAAGAGCCTCAGGACAACAGCTTTCAGTGGGGTGCCACCTGTTAGCTGAAAGGTATAAGTTGAGAGAACACAATCCAGCTCCTAGCAGGGGACTCCTGAGCACCATCCACCCACCCACCCCCCGCCAGGCTCTTTGGAATGGCAGCACTTTTTCATTAGCTAACATGCTGGGTTCCACCAGTAGGAGAGAAAACTTGGCATAATAAATGATAGCTTCCAGCTCTAAAATGTCCCAAGGCTCCGGAATATATCCCTTACTAGTACTTCTATACTTGATTGACTACATAGGAATCTTAAGGGGTGCTTCATATAAATAATTATTTGTGAGCCCTCCCCAGACTTATCAGTGGAATAGGCTCAGAAGTATGTATTTTAATACTCCTTCTTATGTTGCTGATTGTCAGCCAGATGCCTGTCCAATAACTGGCCCTTGGAAACTATATGCAACAAAGAATTAGATACAATGGAAAATTCAGGCAGCCTATGGGGATCCATGTCTAACTCTGGCTAGAAACCAGAAATTTGTCAAGTCTAATAAAAATTGACACGAGAGACCATGATGACATTTTTTTGTTTATTGTTGTTACTAGTAATTCTCAAGTTTTGCTTCATTATTTCTAAGATTACTTCTGTCTTCTAAAATAGAAGTAAATTGAGGATATTATGTTAGGAGTCTTGTTGCCAATGAACATAGAAAAGTTGAAGCCACAGAGAAAAGTGGCAGAATAACTCATAAGGTAAGCCACACCTTTTAGATGAAAGAGTAAACGAGTTTACCTAAGGAACAGTATAAAATTTTGTTCTCAAAACCTGCTCTACTTAGCAGAGCTTATAAAAAATTGTTGATTTCTCAATGTCTCACCAGACTATCTGATTCACAAACTTGAGTCAGGTATAGGAATCAGTAGTTTGTAATCTCACCAGGTAGTTCTCATGCTTTAAATTATAAAGCTATTGTAGACAACCTGCAGATGCAACATGGACCCCCACCAAAATGTGATTCAGATGTAGAGACTGATGAAGCCACATGTGCAATATGTAGGGATGAAAAGTTTTCTTTTCTTTTCTTTTTTTTTTTTTTTTTTTTAAAATAACAAAATGTGCAAATATATTCAGGTAATAATTCAACAATTGTAGAAAGTCTAGTATCTTTTTTTTTCTTTTTTTTATTATGTTCAATTAGCCAACATATAGTACATCATTAGTTTTTGGTGTAGTGTTCAATGATTCATTAGTTGTGTATAACACCCAGTGTTCCCCACAGCATGTGCCCTCCTTAATACCCATCACCTGGTTACCCCATGCTCCCACCTCCTCCCTTCTATAAACCCTCAGTTTGTTTCCTAGAGTACAGAGTCTCTCATGGTTTGCCTTCCTCTCTGATTTCTTCGCATTCAGTTTTCCTTCCCTTCCTCTATGGTTTTCTGTGCTATTCCTTATATTCCACATATGAGTAAAACCATATGATAATTGTCTTTCTCTGCTTGACTTATTTCACTTAGCATAATACCCTCCAGTTCCATCCATGTTGATGCAAATGGAGGGTATTCACCCTTTCTGATGGCTGAATAATATTCCATTGTATATCTTATTTATCTGTTGAAGGAAATCTGTTGAAGGGCATCTTCTTTATCTGTTGAAGGACATCTCAGCTCTTTCCACAGTTTGACTGTTGTGGACATTGCTGCTATGAACATTGGGGTGCATGTGCTCCTTCTTTAATAGGGCTTTTCTGGGGAGAGATTGGCCAGCCTCCCAAGCTGGTCCAAAAATGACTTGAGAGAATGAGGAAAGGAGACTAGACTGGCTTGGAATTTTTCTTGTTGTTAACAGATGTGGCAGGATGAGGGTTTCTATAGCTGAGAAGGGGCTTGCATGGTTTGAACTTCCCACCTGTGTCAAAGGAGGGAGCACCAAGGGTTTTTTTTTTTTTTTAAGATTTTATTTATTTATTTGAGAGAGAGAAAGAACATGAGCAGGGGGGATGGACAGAGGAAGAGGGAGAAGCAGACTCCCTTCTGACCAGGGAACCCAACACGGGGCTGGGGGTGTGTGTGTGTGCTTGATGATCCCAGGACCTGAGATCACAACCTGAGCTGAAGGCAGATGCTTAACCACCACCCAGGCACCCCACCCAGGCTTTTTTATGAGTTTTCTCAGATGTGGGGCAGAAGGGGAGCAGGGAGGAGAAACACTTAAAAGCTGTCAGCAAACATCAAAAACTTGAGTCAGAATCTTTATTACAAAAGTGTTAGTCTATACTATTAAACAATTCAAAATATAAATAGTAAGACCTATATTCTTAAATTACATTAGTAAAATTAAAATGGAACTGTATAAGGCATGTATTATTCAACTTGAAATACATAAAATGAAAAAAGGAGGTTGAATTAAGCCCCAAATAAAGTGAACCTTTTGGAACATTTTCCATTATTTTAAAGTCAAGATTAATGTGTTGCAAGGAATACTATGACCCTTAGGTTTTGCCACAACTTAGACAAATGACCCTCTGTATTTATCCAGCATGTTAAAGCTTTTCTTCTACTAGTGGTAGAGGAGGATGGATTCTCTGAGATTTTATAGATTGACAACATCTTATCTTAGGCATGCACACAGGCTTCATGAAAGTAGAGAAGGCAATTTACCCTCTACTGTGACTATTTATTTGCTTTTTAGTTGGCTTGGGCTAGTTTTGTATAAGAAACCATTAAATCATACTTGAATACAAAGGAGATATATGATGGGTGAGAGAATCCGTGTTGGTAATTTCTAAGTAAATTAATTACACCTATTTAAACACTTCACAGAGCATTTACAGGAACAATTAAGTTCTTGGTTGGTGCTGTTTTCTGAAAATATACAAGGTTTGTGTGGTTATATTAACAAAGCATTGTTCCTTCAGGCAAGATACCCTTTACATTTACATTTAGCTATTAATGTAAATGTCACTATGATTTAATGCAGATTGATATAATCAAGAGAAGTAATACATATATTATTCATTAGACCTGTGGGTACTTAAGTAAAGACAAAAAGTTACAATACTTCAAAATAAGTGCAAGTTCCATTTTTTTTTTATATCTGGGTTGGATAGATATTAAATATACACAATTATCCTATGTGACAAATTTCTAAAAACTATTGAGTCCAAATCTCATTGTTTCTTTTTTTTTTTTTTTTTAAGATTTTATTTATTTATTTGACAGAGAGAGACACAGCGAAGAAGGAACACAAGCAGGGGGAGAGGGAGAGGGAGAAGCAGGCTTCCCGCTGAGCAGGGAGCCCAAAGCGGGGCTCAATCCCAGGACCCTGGGATCATGACCCGAGCCGAAGGCAGACGCCTAACGACTGAGCCACCCAGGCGCCCCTAATCTCATTGTTTCTTACCAGTATACCATGGACTTTTAATGAATCAAAGTCTTACATTTGGAAATGATTTGTAACTTTTCTGAATGTAACACATAAAAGGAACATCTAACTCAGTCATAACTGCTTCTATGTCTTCATGCACAGATGGCCCATGAGGTCCCCTTTGCTTCCAATATTACATATAAGATTATGGACATGATTGTGATAAAGTGAATGTTTCACCAGTTCAGAATTTAGGAAAAATCTTAGCTAAAGATCTTGACAAACTGCTTTCTCCTTGCCAAATTGAATTGTGTGTGTATGTGCACACGTGTGCACATGTGCGTGTTGAGTCAGTTAGTGAAAGGTTAAGAAAACCAGAAGGCAGTCATCGATTCAAATTTTTCACCAATGCTGCTTCTACTTTTTACAAGACATAACATTAAGTAATGATCATACTTTACCCACCTATTTTGTCAATTCCTTACTCGTGAGTTGTTCCCCACTACCTGGATACTTATAGGTTTGAACAGACAATCCATATCACAACTTGTCTTAGAAGTTCAAGCTCTGTGGAAAGAACTCTTCAGTTCCTTGCTTTCCTTGTGGAACGTGAACTCCTTTTATGTATCTATATGACCAACTTAATTCAATTAATTACATTTATTTACAACTTTTCTCATTTATGGTATTGCAAGGTGACTTCCTAGAGATATATTAAAATTAAGAAAAACTGAATTTAAGACAACAAAATGAAAATTATTTTATAAAATATGCTTTCATTCTTCCATCTTTATAATTTATTTTTTAAAATCTCCTTAGGAAAACAATAGCTCAAGCTTTGCGTTAGAATAGAACATTAGGAAGCACAATTGTACAGGGTTCCCTTGACTTATGTAATATTTTTATGTAAATTAACTAGACATGGCATAGATGCAAGTACTCATAAAATAAACATTTTTATCTACACTTAATACTTTTTCAGGAATCAGTTAATAGTGTATTTTATCTTGTGTCCAATAATGTCTATAATTTAGTACATTTTCAAATTTTGTTGAATGGATGAATGAATGGGTGAATATTCCATGCCAGGCACTGAACTCAGTACTTTACTGCATTATTGTTCATTTAATCTTTGTTAAATATACAAGCAAAGTATTGTCACTATAATTTTACTCCTGCAAAAATTTAAAGATTTTATTGCTTAAATATTTTCAATGATTTATTTGAGGTTAAATAGTAAGAAAAGAGGATAAAGAAATTTAGATTGTTAAACCAGACTCAAAAATAATTTTATTTATATTTCCCCTTATTGGTTGCAAAGTCCAATAAATGCTTTTTAAGTTAGTGCACATTTTATAATTTAAAATTATGGGACAAGGAATGACTTAGTAGTGTATGAGAACTGAAATCAACATAATTTCCTTTATTAACCAATACTGGGACCAGATATACTTTCTTTCTGATATACTTTCTTTCTTTCTGAAAACAGTACTGATTTCAAGTAAAAATAGGGTAGTTACTTGTTTCTATAAAATAAGATTGCAAAGCAACTAATATAGATTACTTATCAAGACTAATTCATCAAATTGTTTCATCAATACTTGCTTCAAGACTCTAATCTTATTATGTCTACTGATCCAAAGCTATTAGGTCACAAATGTTGCCCAAGCCCATTTAGGTCTCTGTCTTGGTCTCTACCCAAGAACACCCAGTAAAGGCCCTACAATACTAAATATACCCTCCTCTGCCTTTTCCCATCTGAGAGACTGCTAACATTTTGCCAAAGCAGTGGTCATCCTGAGTGCAATAGTTCTATTAAAGTTGGCTTTGTTTTGATTGTTTTTTTTTCTGGGGTTTCTTGGACAGATTTGACAACCAATATGTAGCCTAATGATATTAATTAGCAGGAATCTGCTCAAAGAAAAAGCATATGGCATCAAAGAATAATTATTAATAGAAAAATATAATAAGAATGGATATTTTAGGAATGTATTAAAAGTTACAGTGTATTCTCTAGTTAGATCTAGAAGGATAGTTATTTCAAAGAAGGATTTAGATACAAATTTTTATTTATCTCCTTCCACTTTCCTTTATTCTCCTTACACTTCTAGATGGCAGTTTCAGGGAAATAACTTTATATCTTAATAGCAGGATAGCCTTTTGTTCCTCAAGTAAAATGTATATGAAAAATAGAAAATCATTAAAGAGATTTTGGAATGAAACAATTTACCTTAATATAATATTATGCTCCTCTTCTGTAAAATGGGGATAATAATAATAAATTTACGTGATTATTTTAAGGATTATATGAGATTAGGTGAGGTACTTTATGTAAGTTCATTATATCTGGCACGAAGGAGACGATCAAGGAATACAATACTTCTACTAGTTGTTTAAAATTGAAACAACTTCAAAATCAAAATTGAGTAAAAATGGTAAACCAATTTTTTGGGTAGACATTACCTCCCATGATTTTATGCACAAATTCATTCAAAGTAATGGATTTTTATAAAACAGAGACTAAACCTTTCCAAAGCAATTCTGTGAAAATAAAATTTTATTTTACTAAAATTATTATATTTGGACATTATTTTTATTGCAAAATTAAATTATTTTCCTGTTCATATTTACCATACACTTAGAAGAAGTAAAAACCATATTTTACCTTACTCCTATTTACTGGCCATCAGTATCCATAAATATGTTTTTCTGTAGAATAACATCCCACCAACCATACTTCCTTCCTCTTCTGTCAAAAATGACTCAGAAGAAAGGTAACTGTGTCTTGACAGGTTTAACAAGATGTCATATAGCTAGTGGAAAAAATGATTTTTGCATTTCTACTTTTCTTTAAGGAAATAAATACTATGGAATACTGATCTCAAAAAATCAAAGTGATTCTTAGCAATCATTTTTAAAGAATGCCTTATCAGTGATTTCATAACAAATAAATGCCAATCATCTGTTCAGTACAATTCTGCATGTAACCAAAGGCCCAAATATGCACCTAGAAAAACATAAAATAGATCCTGATATAGAAAGATCTGGAGTTTATCAACAATCAGTATGTGTTCACTTTTCTAAGTAATTTTTTTTTTTTAACCTCGTATGAAGAAGGCTGAATTAATCATACATCTCAGTACTTGGAACAGTGTTTTCACTGGTTAATCCTCTCCCAATTGTTTATTTTCATCCCAATCTTTGATTACCAAAAATTTTGACATCATATCATATTCTAATAGGCTTTAAGGCTTTTCTATTCTTATTTTTTGCTCGTTTTTACATTGAGGTTGCTGTCTTTTATTTATAAATATACTTTCCTTATTAATATATTGTTAATTCAGAAGTGGAATGTTCTGTCACAATCTCTCTTCTGTCAGCAGTGACCTTTGTTGGTTAAGAGATTCTTAATGCTGACATAATCAGATTCACATGATTTTAGAAATTATTCTCTGTTCTAGGTGAAATGAGGATTTTCTTAATTTTAATTAACTTTATAATTTTATATTTATTAAAATTTATAGATTTAACTTTATAATTTTGTATTTAGATTTTTAATTTATTTTTATTTTTTCTGATAATGAGCTGTTGAGTAGGGATTTAATTTCCCTCCATATAGTGAGCCAATGTGCTTAGCAGCATCTACTATAAAATGTAAGCTTTCTCTATTGCTTTGTGGGACCACCTTTATCATATAGTTAAGTTCCTATGCATGTATAATTCTGTTTTTAAGCTATTTTGTTCTGTATTGTTTTTGCTTATTCTTGCAGCAATCCCACACTTCTGTTTTATCATAATACATTTTTAAGTGTAATATTTAATATTTATTTATTTTTCTCATGGGGTTTTCATATATTCAAAGTTAATTCGAAGGTAATTTATATTTGCCATTGCTATTGTATAAGGCATATGTATGCATATAGAAGTTCATTCTACTGCGTCTGGCTAAGCAACATATCAGTCCTGGCTAGAAAGACCATCATGTATAAGAGATCTTGTAACTGTGTCAAAGAATGCATTTTGGAGAGCAAAGAGCAAAAGGAATTGCATTCCAAGTATAAGGAGACAATTTAAAATCCAGGAACCATAGCAAGCAGCAATGGAACGAGGAGAATGAATTAAGTGGTGCATGTAGCTCCAATAAAACCAAACACATAAACAAAGTAAATAAGACAGTAGCACAGGAATGAATCAAGGACTGGAAACACAGTGACAAAGGAAAATGTCTGAATGGGTTCTTCAAGCATGGGATGTCTCTGGTTATGTTGCATAAGCCAAGTTACCCTGGACTAAGTTTGAACTACCTGTTTTTCTACTAGATATGTTTTTGTACATACATTATTCTGTGCTTTATTTACTTCAGGTTTTATTTGTTAAAGTGTTTTTCTTTTTGCTTTACTGACATTTTAATATCTTTCCCAGTTCAACTTTAAATATGAGATGTCTTTAAAAGCACCTTTTAGCCTCCTTTGAAAGCTTATCTTTCAAATTCTTTAAAACTAAAATGCAGGTGGATATTTTTCTCCTAGGAATATTAGTAGTGGGGAAAATTGTTTTAAGTGTATTAGACATAAGGCATGGTGTAAGAAATATTATTAATATTATTATTAGTAGTAGTATTAGTATTATTTTCAAATTTGGTTTTACTGTTTTTATTGTTTTTTTGAGGTTACAAGCAAAAATAAAATGGCTAAATAGAAAAACCAGGAAGACTAATAAATAGAAAAGAGTAAAGGTGAGACTAAGTAGAAAATGAAAATAACTTAAGTAAATTGTGTCCTGCTTTTAATTTTAGCTTGGGGCTTTGAGATACATTAACCACAACTTGAATTGCTTTTAATGTTCCAAACCACCACAGCAATTTATTATACATTTATAAATGCAGAGTTGTAGAACACAGTGAGGAAAAAAAAAATGTACTAAGAAACATTCAAGTCATTGTGGATTAGATCCTGGTGAAATCAGTGTGCTCACTTTTGGTGTATACTGAAGTGTACACTAATCACTCATTCCCTGAAAATATACGAAATTATTTTTTAACTTCTACCTTAAAATCACATCTTGCTATCATAGACATGCTTCTTTCCCAAATTTTTAATAAAACACTCATGAAAATACAGCAAGTGGTGAAAGTAAACAGTACATAAAATCTTGGTAATAGGTAGCCTTGCAGTATCAGAATTAGGATTGTATTGAAGAAGGTTGGAAATTTAAGTAATAGACTACTTAATTCCATCATAATGAAAATAGACATGCACATTCCCCACTCTTTCTCTACATTTCTTTCTTGGTTCAGAAATAGAAGCCCATCCCAATCTCCAAACAGAGAAAATTGTTCCCTTACTGGGCCTATATAATTTTGGAGTTAGTTAGTATCATTATGCACAGATATCCTGCCACTAACAAGAGGCACAGGAAATATACTCAGTGGTTAGTGGGCTGACTGCTTACTGTAGATACTAGACATAACAGATAGTCTTCTCTTCTGCCTCTGCTCTCCACCAGGATTGACAACGTGGGAAATGAAGCTATCACGGATGCTTCTGAGAAAGCCGTGCTCAGGGTCTTGAATGCAAGGAATTATGATAGTGAACACTCAAAATCAGGAGATATGTAATGAGATATAGGATGATGCAGCAGAAGGGCAAAATTGAGGGGCGTATCTTTAAAATGGAGATATCAGGGCCCTTGTGTGCCTCAGTGGGTTGAGCGTCCATCTCTGTGGATCATGAGATCGAGCCTCAAGTCAGGCTTCATGCTCAGCGGGAATTCTGCTCCTTCTGCCACTCATGTTCTCTCTCTCTCTCTCAAATAAATAAATAAATCTTTTTAAAAAAAAACTAAAATGGAGATATAATGAGTAGTCTTATTTATTGTAGATAGTACAAAGTATTGAGGTGAACAGGAGAAAAAAATCATTGAATGTACTATGATGAAGACGTAGAGAGTCCAGCTTGAGATTATTTCATCTATATAGGTATAGATATCATTGGGACTGATTAAATGAGATGGAAGTAAAGAAAGTCTGTGACCCTGAAGCTAAAATCTCCTAAGAAAAGAATGGGAGCGTGAGAAGGCAAATCCTAGGAAGAGAGGATGATAGTGCTCTATGCTTCATGGGTGTGTTCTATGGACCAGTAACACTGGAGTACCTGAGAATTTTTAGAAATGCAAAATCTCAGGTCCTGTTCCAGGCTTCCCGAATCAGAGTCTGCACTGCATTTTAGCAAGAATCTCATATGATTCACATTAAAGTATGAGACATCCTGGGACAATATGCACCTAAAATATATATATATATATATATATATATATATATATATTTTTTTTTTTTTTTCCGTTTCAAAGGAGAGGGAAGGAGTAATGTCTGGAAGCATTGATAATGAGCCACAAGAACAGTTACTCAGCCT